>NW_028270142.1:46951718-47252790 GCF_037043375.1 Chiloscyllium plagiosum
CACATGAACTTGAGTTTTTTGAAGAAGTGACAAAGAGGACGTTGTCTATACGGACTTCAACAAAACGTTCAACAAGGTTCCGCATGGTAGACTGGTTAGTTAGATCACATGGGATCCAGAGGGAGCTAGCCAATTGAATACAAAATTGGCTTGAAGGTAGGAGACAGATGGGAATGGTAGAGGGTTGCTTTACAGACTGCAGGCCTGTGACCAGTGGTGTGCCACAAGGATTAGTGCTCAGTCCACTGCCTTTTGTCATTTATATAAATGATTTGGATATGAATATAGAAGGCATGGTTAGTAAGTTTGCAAGAGGATTCGAGTGGTGTAGTGGTCAGTGAAGAAGATTATCTCAGAGTACACAGGGACTTTGATAAGATGGACCAATGTGATGAGGAGTGGCAGTGGAGTTTAATTTAAATAGGTGTGAGGTGGTGCATTTGTATATTTTGAAACCCAGTTCCCCATGAAAATTGTCATTTCAGATTGTATTGAAATTCAACCTGTGTCTTTGCCAGAACTTTCAAAACCGTGTTTTCAACCTGCTGGTGTAGCTTGTAAGAATGGAAGGGTCTAAACTTGAGAATGGGCATTGTAACTGAGAACATTTGTGACATTTGTTTCAGGTGAACGGCCATTTCAATGCAACCTCTGTGAAAAAGCCTTCAACCAAAAAAATGCACTGCAAGTACATATGAAGAAACATACTGGTGAGAGACCATACAAGTGTGACTACTGCGGGATTTCTTTCACACAAAAAGGCAATATGAAGATACATATGAAGAGGGCACATGGTTTTCCTGGTTAGTGTTACAGTGAATGCAACTGTGAACCATTCCGTTTTTTTAAAAATGTACATATTTTTGTTTTACAGGAAGTAGGGGTGGGTGGTAGTGAGAGGGATATGCAAAGTGACCAGGCAGCTGTAGCGGAGGATCAAGTGTATGTTTAAAAGGTAAATCTCTTGTGGAGGTGACTCCTTCAATTCACAGCTATTTTAAACTTAGTCCAGCTACTCCTAGATGAAGGCTACTTACATGTAGAAATGATTTTAACAACTGCAATCCCATAAGCTCAGCTGATTCTCATTGACAGCATAGAGGCTAAGTGGAAGATCCAGGGATTCCAGTCACTTCTCCTCACTTGTACATGAACTGCAATCCTAAATTGTATTTATCTTTTCATCATTATACTTGTCCCATAATGTGTTTCCATGAATGGACGCATTACATGGTTATTTCCCAACTAAAATAACTACTAAACGTAATGTTGCTGTAACTTTCAAATCTGCAATTAAGGCTTTATTTAGTGCAAGTTTGCTTTTATTAAGTCAAAACATGTGGATTGAAGTCCTGTTATGCCTTTTTAGTCTGATGTGCAACTCGTGTTGACCATCAATTTCCAGGAATGTTCTCTGTTCAATCCCACTCTATCTATGTACGTCTACCAGTGGACGAATTGGCAACCAACTGCTTCTAAGTACATTCCTCTTTGGTCTCTTTAATGTGCTGTTCAAGGGCCTGATGGCTGTTCTTCAATTTTGGTGTCAGGCTAAACAGAACCTAGGCAGGGTTTGAGCTCTCTTCATTTTTTCTAGGTCACCATGACCCTAATAGAAACATAAGAACTCAGAGCAGGGGTAGGCCATTGAGCCCTTTGAACCTGCTCTGACCATTCAGTGCAATCATGGCTGAAGCTGTATCTCAATGCCGAATTCCTGCTTTCTCCCTATTCCCTTTATTGCCTTTTAAAATCTAGGAATTTAGCTATCTGCTTCTTGAAAACTTTCAGTGATTTGGCCTCTATAGCTTTCTGTTCATTACCTTTTGAGTGAACAAATATTTCCTCTTCTCAGTTCTAAATAGCTTAACCTTTATCCTGACTTTATTCTAAACTTTCCAACCAGGGAAACATCCTTGTTGCATCTAGTCAGTTCAGTCCTGTTGGAATTTTATATATTTTGATCAGATCTCCTGTCATCCTTCTAAACTCTAGTGAATAAAGGACCAGTCAAACCAATCTCCTCTTGGGTTTTCCTTTGCATCAACCTTGTGAACGTCTGCTGAACTTCCTCAGTGGCAAGAATAAACTTTCTTAGGTGTAGAGATCAAAACCACATGCAGTAGTTAAAGTGTGGTCTCACCAAGAATCTGCGTAACTGCAACAAGACATCTGTATGTCTGAACTTAAATCCACTTGCGATGAATGCCAATATACCATTTACCTTCCCAATTGCTTTATGCAACGGCACTCCGATCCCTTTGTATATCCACACTTGCCAATATTATCACTATTTAAATAATATTCTTCCATTCTGTTTTTCAGACTGAGCCATGTAATACTGTATCTGCCATGTTCTTGCCGACTCACTCAATTGGTTTAAATCATCTTGAAGTCTCCTTGCATCATTCTTAAAAACAAGTCCAGTTTTGTATTGTCAGCAACTGGGCATTATTGCATTTTTGTTCCCTCATCCATGTAATTTACAAAAACTATGAATAGTTAGGACTCTAGCACTGATCC
Source organism: Chiloscyllium plagiosum (assembly GCF_037043375.1). NCBI lineage: Eukaryota > Metazoa > Chordata > Chondrichthyes > Orectolobiformes > Hemiscylliidae > Chiloscyllium > Chiloscyllium plagiosum. The sequence continues at coordinate 46,954,242 of NW_028270142.1, forward strand.
ATGTGGTAACCCACACCTTCTGAAAATAATCAGCAATCTTCAAAGGGCTGGCAGAGACAGTTTTTTAAAAATCTTTTTCTTTAGCTATCTGATATGCAGCTGGAAAGCTTTGTGAAACATGTAGACTCTCCCCCACTTGCATTCACCTGAACCCCTTCAGGGGATTATCTGTCAACTAACTGGGCTCTGGTCAATTTTAGGATTTAACAAGACCAAACTGATATAACTAATGTGCAGTCAGTGTCCACAGCTCATTTGTAACTTGGATATGAGGCACAAGATCCAATTTGGAGTGAACATCAGGCCTCTGTTCGAGGCCATTCATCATTATTGCACGATAATCACTGACAAAACCAATTTTTCTTCCCTATTATGGAGGAAACAATTACAAAGGCTCCTCACTGTCCATGCCTTAGTGTTTTTAAAAAAAGTAGCTACAATGTTGGAAATTGTGTATAATTAATGCACATCTTTTGAGGGATTGCTAGGTCTAATAATTCTTTGAGCTTGAAATATTTTCATTTTACTTTTTGCTCCTGCAGGTGGTGCTCAGGACACAGGAAGTAGCCAAGAACAAGAAGGAGATGATGTAAGCCGTGGTCTTGACCTAGTGGAAGTTGTTCCAGAATCTACTAATGAATGGCACTGTAGGATAGCAAATGTATTCAATTAACTTATCTCTCCAAGTGATATGCAAGTGCAACAAATTGCGTGTCCAAGAAACTTTTTTTTTCTGTTGGTCAGATTCTTTCAGTTTCCATCATTGTTACATATCAAGAGTTTGAAAGGTACCCCACCAGGTCATGCAAGAAGTCAAACCGGTACCAGGTTTGTCTATGTGTGTCAAATAAACTGCTAAAACAAAGAGTTGTCCTTCAGCTAAAGGGCTAAAATCATGAAGTACTTAGTTTATGACCAATCAGCATGCAATGCTAAATAGTATTCTGAAGCAAAATTGGATGAGATCCAGTTTCAGGAAAATGCAGCACATGAAGTATACTGACATAACGATCCACTTTGAAGTCTCTCTGCAGAGGAAACCTAGGCCTTTTACTGCTGTGCAGGGTACAGTTTCTTGTGGTATCAAGAGTAGCACTGCAAACCTAAATTAAATTGGCCTGGTTGCTTAGGCAGAATACTGGACATTGGGGAAGCCATGCCACACATCTATCATCTGGCCATTTCATGGCTCTGCCACTGCTCAACCAAATTGGCTGCCATATTTCCAGAGAACTTTTAATTATGATCTGCCTGGTAGTTATTCAGAATGTTTGTAGTGTTATGAATTGTCACTAGTGTGACTGACTTTCAGAATATATAATTATTCCATGTATTAAAATAAATGTGTGAATTTTGTTGCATTCCAAAGATTATTTTTATAATTGTTCCCCACGTCTATAGCACGTTTGTGCGTTTGATAAAAAAAAAATTAGATGGGGAATTTGTACATGGCTGTATATATTGTCTATGTTCTAAGGCTAAAGTATTTTCAGTTTGCACTGTTATCACATGGGCACTTCTTTTCAGTATTGTACTTTTCTCATTGCATTTTTAACAAGTGTTCATCCTTCGCTCTTCACCGGTTTCTCCCTACCCCAACAACCCTGCTGTATAACTTTGTGCATCATTTTTTGACTTTGGAACAAGCTGGAAAAAAATTGTGACATTTGTAAATTCTCTTCGGATATAAATATAACATAAAGCATCTTGAATGATGATCAAAGGATGAACCTTTTTCTGTCTCCAATGGAGCTTTTCTTTTGTTTGAACAATTTAAGTGCTTTGTAATATAAATTGTATAATTTGTGACTTTTTTTTTGTAAGTACATGTATTGTATTTAAATCAAGATATTTCAAATAATAATACTATTGGTTTTTAATAACCAGTTCTGTGTTTTCTTTATTACTTCAAGGGGATAATCAGATTCCCAATTTGTTCAATCATTTCTGGAGGTGCTGAGTTTTATTGGGAATGGTCTATGAGAGCTTTAGTAAATGATTTCTTCATAATGTACTAACCAGACAGTGGGTAAGGAGGCCAGAAAGCTTTTGATTGTGGAAGATGTTCTACGAGAGTCAAAGGGTATAAAAATATAAACAGAAAATGCATGGAAAACTCAGCAGAATTGGTGGCATCTGTGCAGGGAGAAAATAGAGTTGATGTCAGTGAACTTTTGTTAGAACTGGGAAAAGTCAGAAATTTTAACAATTTTTAAACAATTTTCGATGAAGAGAGAAAGAGGTGACGGAATGAGAGAAGGGGAAGGGCTGTGGGGTGAAAAACAAGTAATTTAAACAACAGAACCAATGCTGGTGCAAAGTAAAAGGGGGTGGCCATGGGACAAGTAAAGAAAAAAAGCTGGAACAAAAAATAGCTGCTGCATTCATTCACAAATACTCTCATTTTGACCCTATAATGGAGGATAGACCATTTATTAAGCAGCTGATGGTTGGGCCTAGGTCACTGCCCTTAAAAATTATTTTACCAAGTCCTGTGTCTGATATGATTATTATGGCAAGATTTTTTTCTCTTCCTTTGTGCTAGGTGTGAACCCAGCTAGTGGAAAGTTTTATCTTAATTCCCATTAGGTTCTGTGATGCCACCTTTGGTGAAAAGCTGCACTCACTATCGGCCGCTATCTCACTAATCTGGCAACTGTATCCTGGTCAATAGTAGTGCTGCTGAGGCATTCTTGATAATGGGGTTTGAAGTTCTCCACCCTTCTGTTCCATTTATAGTGCTCGTCCAACTTACACTGAAAATCAAGAATACTGATTTTTCAGCTGATAGGCCAGTAATTCATAGCCATCACATATTTCCTCTTCATAAGACTTATAGGGTCCAGAGTCTATTTTGAAGATTCCCAGGAATATTCCCTCCCAACTGTAATTTACAGTGCCACCCGCCCTGGTTGGACTGTCCTTCTGGTGGGATAGGACATACCCAGTAATAGGATCGGAGGAGTCAGTGATGTTACTTGTCTGAAGGTTTGACTGTAATTCTTTTGTTTGACTATTCTGTGAAACAACTCTTCTAGTTTTGGCATAAGGCTCCAGCTGTTTTAAGGAGAATTCTCTATGATTGAAACGACTGTTTGAGCCTTTTTTTAAAAATATCCAAATATTGTGTGTTTAATTTTATTTATCACACTTTATTGTAGCAATTTAGTACAATTGAGTGGCTTGCAAGCCCATTTTGGAGACTGTTAAGAGTCAACCGTATTGCTTTGAATCTGGAGTATTTGGCTAGACCAAGTAACTGCCTTCTGAGAAGGACATGACTGAACTTCTTAACACTAAATTAGTTACTTGGTCACCATTACTGATTTAGGTTGTGTTTCTCTGTTTTAAGTCCAGACCTTTGATTTTGCAGCGCAGTAACAAAACAAAACCAGCTTGATACCATTCCTCGTGGGAATGGTATTTGGATGTAAAGATGACAATTGGGTATGTCTGTTATGTTGCATTCTTGAATATGAGACCATATAAGCTTAATTTCAATTTAAAGTTGGAAAGGGGATTGTTTACAGATTAACCAGGAAAGAAGGGAAGGGGGAATTATTGGACAGCTCTATCAAAGAGCTAGTGCACGTAAAATGAGCTGAATGGCCTATTTTGGTGTTGTATGATTCTATACTAGCATCTCTTCAATTATTTGGTTTCTCAAACTTGTACAACTCTGAGGTAAATGTCACTTTTTCATCTAAATTGGAAAAGTTTTGAGATCTTTTCGCTTGTCTTCTGAGTACTTGGAAAGTTAATTATTTCGAGTATTTATCATCTTGCATTCTTTCATGCTTATTTGAATCTTTTATGATACTTGCCTCTTAGGTTTGTAGTTCAGAAACCTCTTGCTGTTATGTGTTATGATCACTATGGAGAAATCAGACATTAGTTAAGATCTAGCTGGATGGACCATAATTATTTAAATAATATAATGCGTGGAAGAACCAAGAGTGAAAAAATAAGCACAGGAATCCAGGATTAACTTTAAATACCAAAGGATTATTTACAAATTTGAATAAAACACGAGCAATCTTGAGTAAATCAGTATGCTGAGCAATTAAAACAATACAAGCTTCCAGTTTAAACTCAATGTAACAGACTTGACACCCAGTTTAATCTTTTTAACTGCACTTTCACTCTGGCTTTTAACCATATACCGTAGCAGACAGTTCCTCTCTTATTAGTTTGGCTGCACAGATCACAACTCTGGTCTTCCTCCCAATCCTACCACAGGTGTCTGAGTCATATGTCAGTACCCACCAGACACATGTTGATACTTCTTAGTATATTTAAAAACTGGAATTCTCTCTATCAAGCTACGTGACCCTACTCATTTCTCTAGAATTTCCTTTATGACCCTGTAATCTCACACAGCTCAGTTCTTTACTTAAAAGTAGCAGACTAGATGTCTATATCCTCCAAAATAGCTTCCTTCTAAATTACTCTTTTTTTTAAAAAAAAAACAAAACTGACCAATTTTCATTTAGAACATGGATTCATTCTGAGCAATCATGTCCATAGCAACATCCTGGCTTTTGAGCTTTTAAAAGTCTCTCTCAGCCAAATTGGAAGTTCAAATCTCATTTGTAAGCACAAAATGGTCTCTTAACTGGTTGAAAAGTCCAAGCACGAGTTATAAATACAACCATCATAAAACAAACTGAAGGTAAACAAACTCCAGTTCACCTTAAACTTGAGTGAAAATTCTACATTTCTAACTCTTAATATAATCCCACTCGAGACAGTTATAACAATGTTGCACCTATAGTAATATACTCTTCTCGTTTTGAGGTTCTAGTCAAAGAGTCATAGAGATGTACAGTATGGAAGCAGACCTTTCGCTTCAACCCATCCATGCCGACCAGATATCCCAACCCAATCTAGTCCCACCTACCAGCACCCGGCCCACATCCCTCCAAACCCTTCCTATTCATATACCCATCCAAATGCCTCTTAAATGTTGCAATTGTACCAGTCTCCACCACTTCCTCTGACAGCTCATTCCATATATGTACCTCCCTCTGTGTGAAAAAGTTGCTCCGTACGTCTCTTTTATATCTTTTCCCTCTCACCCTGAACCCTGACCCCAGGGAAAAGACTTTGTCTATTTACCATATTCACGCCCTTCATAATTTTGTAAACCTCTATAAGGTCATCTCTCAGCCTCCGACGCTCCAGGGAAAACAGCCCCAGCCTGTTCAGCCTCTCCCTATAGCTCAAATACTCCAACTCTGGCAACATCCTTGTAAATCTTTTCTGAACCCTTTCCATTTCACAACATCTTTCCGATCGGAAGGAGATCAGAATTGCGCACAGTATTCCAACAGTGGCCTAACCAATGCCCTGTACAGCCGCAACATGACCTCCCAACTCCTGTACTCCATACTCTGACCAATAAAGGAAAGCGTACCAAATGCCGCCTTCACTATCCTATCTACCTGCAACTCTACTTTCAAGGACCTATGAACCTGCACTCCAAGGTCTCTTTGTTCAGCAACACTCCCTAGGACCTTACCATTAAATGGGTAAGTCCTGCTAAGATTTGCTTTCCCAAAATGCAGCACCTTGCATTTATCTGAATTAAACTCCATCTGCCACTTCTCAGCCCATTGGCACATCTGGTCAAGATCCTGAGGTAACCTTCTTCGCTGTCCACTACTCCTCCAATTTTGGTGTCATCTGCAAACTTACTAACTGTACCTGTTATGCTTGCATCCAAATCATTTATGTAAATGACAAAAGTAGAGGACCCAGCACCGATCCTTGTGGCACTCCATTGGTCACAGGCCTCCAGTCTGAAAAACAATCCTCCACCACCTCCATCTGTCTTCTACCTTTTGAGTCAGTTCTGTATCCAAATTCCTGAAGAAGGGCTCATGCCCGAAATGTTGATTCTCCTGCTCCTTGGATGCTGCCTGACCTGCTGCGCTTTTCCAGCAACACATTTTCAGCTCTGTATCCAAATGCCTAGTTCTCCCTGTATTCCGTGAGATCTAACCTTGCTACTCAGTCTCCCATGGGGAACTTTGTCAAATGCCTTACTGAAGTCCATATAGATCACATCTACCACTCTGTTCTCATCAATCCTCTTTGTTACTTCTTCAAAAACTCATTTTCTGCATGTTTCTATTAACATCCTTTCTTCTGTAGGATTTGCCACCCTTATTCTCTTAAATTGTTTGTTAATCACTTGGTTCATGTTTAAGCAAGTGTTAACCCTTCCAGAATCTGAAGAATTCTGGATAGAATGGTGAAAAATATGTAGCAGTGCTGTTTTCATGGATGTGGATGGACAGGAGTGTTTTGGGTGAGATGAGTGCAGCAGTGGCAACTTTCACAATGTCCTTATGTTTTCCCAAAGTACATTGGCCCATTGATTTGTTTTTACTTAACAACATTGCTCTTGTCGGTCCTGAAACCTTGTTTTCCATGTTAAAGGGGACTCATTCATCTGGGAGGGAAAAGTGGTTGGAAAAACATTTTATTGTTTTGGTTTTGAGCTCTTTAATAATAGCTAATCAATCCCTGTAATTCCTAGGAGTGCAGCCAGCGCATGGCAAGAAGAGAGATAGGCAACAACTTGACCTGGACTGATTGTCTACTCATTTGTGGTAATGAATCAACTACAACTATTGATGATGTTGAAAGCATTCTGTGCAGATTGGTGGACAGACAGTAGCGCAGCTTTGACACTGTATGAAAACACAGTGTTGCATATTGCAGTTCCAGGGTCAGCTCAAATTATCACGACGGAATGGAGCCAGTATTGTGTAAGGCTGTATGTAGTGAAGTTGAAGAGCTGTTTTTAAATGCTACAGCCAAACCTGCATGGATTTTCAGCTTGTTAGTTGCGTCTGGCATCAATTCCAAACATGCTTTTGGAATACAGGTTTGATGTAGAGCTTTTGCTTTGTGAAAACTATATATTGGATGATTGATTTCTCACTGGAGTCAGTATTCAAAATAATTGACATTAATGATCTTTGCCATTGAATTATAATTTTAACTTTATTTTCACGTGGACAAACACAGTGTTTAGCTGCATTATTTTACATATACATTCGGAAAAATTTGTTCACACATGCTCACTCAGCTTTTCCTAGTATGTATTCTCTAGAAGCATGTTACCAAACATAAACTGGCAATATATATTGGAAACCAATGTTAATAACTCTTCCCCAGCAAACTGCCCATTCAATTTTTAGCATTATCGATTGGAGAATGCAAAAAAAAGGAGCAGGTGATAGCTGGAGAACATTTCAGGTCATCCATTGTATTTTAAATCACAAACGACGAAGAAACATTTCTTATTGAAGAGGAGCAGTAGCAGCAGGATTCAGTACTGAGGAAAGATGCGGCTGGTTTGCATTTGTTCTGCATCTCCAGTAGAAAATGTCTGGCACCATATGAAGAATACTAACATTATTGAGATCTGGGGACGTGTACCTCACTTCCATCAAAATATTTGGGTGGGTGGAGTTTAGTGTTGTTTTGTCCATTGCATATTAGCATTATTTACAAGTCTTTGCAACATTTAATGTGAATGCGTTATTGCATGCTAGCTGTGAGAAAGTTGACCACTTGTCACCTTGAGGTTTTATTGAGCATAAGGTTGCTATTTAATGCATGAATAGTATTGCAGGGACGAAGAAAACAGATTGGGGTATAAATATACAAATATAAAGATAAAATATTATTTCAGTTACAAAAACAGTGCAATTCAAAAGAGCACTCACATAAGAATGGGCAGGCAGTGGGCCATTCCTATGGAATTTAGTTAATCAAACAAACGTCTCCATGCTAAGAGTTAGCATTAGTTTCAGGTTAGTATAATACCCTTGGTGTTTCACAGCTTTACAACTGGTAATGCTGCTTATGTTCATTACAGCACACTAAACTTTACATGGTGCGAGTGCAGAATGATTCAGCAGCTTTAACACGCAGTGCTACTGAACTGCTTCAGGCCCAAGTCACCAATGGCATGTATGTCCAACTGGAGTTTATTGATCTTCATAGCAATGGTCAGATGAGTTTTATTTTATTTTTATACGGTGCTAAAATATTTAGTAAAACGCAAACAATTGTCTTAATATCGTTTTGCAGCAAACTCTGCCGATAGGCTTGCCTTTTTTCCACCACCATCTATGTCAAGATGCAATAAACCTTTTTGAAAAAGATTAGGTTCCTTATTTCTGTGTTTATAGGAAAGGCCATTGAAAATAAAGTTTTTAAAATCTTGACACCTTTAAGGCCATTATAATAACCATGGAGTGAAATATAAGTAATAAAATATTCCATTTAAGATACTTATACAGTCTACTGTTAAAATTACGTTTTACTCATTTTACCCTGTGGTTCAAATTAAAGAAATTTAAATAAAAGGTGTTTTCTTGCTTTAAAATAATTGAGTTAACAGATCATTTGAGTTAAGCAACCTTGCTATAAACCTGATCGGTAATGGATCAATCATATTTGTATGCCAGTCATTTTTTTGAGGGTGGAGTAAATGCCAGTTAATACGTGAAGTGGTAAGACTGTTAATACACAACACCGAGCAAGGATTTATTTTCCACTTTTGAAGCATTCCTTTCTGCTGCAGTCATTGATGTGGATTTAACGTCTAGCAGGTGAACCTTCACCCTTTTTCCCCTGTTTAGAACAAAAACAAAGACAAAATATTTAACAAAGGTGCATGTCTGATTAATAGGCAGACAACAGAAAATGCTGAAAACTTTGTCTAAAGTGTTGACTGACTTTGAAAGTCTTTAATCTTGAAACATTGATATCTAGATGTATGAATGAACCAAACTGAACTAAATCCCAGATAAAACCTGCAAGAATGCCCCTCATATCCCAAGCCTCCTCAACAAATCCCCCAATGTAAGTTGCCTCTCAAAGTCCATTGGGGGCGAAAGGAGAGTCGACAATGGAATTGTAGTTTGTTGGAGCTGACAGGAACGCTAGGCCCCTTTAAATTCCACCAATGCCATGTTATTGGAAGTTTTCAATCCTTTCCTGATGGCACTCTAATGGTTATAATTTAAGGACCACAGCTTAGGTTGACCTGCCAAACTGACTATTTTATGAGCTTAAAATTGAAGAATCGATAAAGAGTGACGTTAAATCCAGACCCATTAACTCATCTGTTTACACATACCAAGTGACTGCCTAAACTTTGCAACATTTGCTGATTTTCCTTTACTTCAGCTTTCTAATAATTGTAGATTTTACTTTTAAACTTGACCTTATTTATCATTCAGTGCATATTACAATACTTGCATTCTAGCATATTTAAACAGTAATTTAAACTAATCTGGTTTGAAATTCATTTTTTTACACAAGACAATGTCTTTTTGTTAAAATAATAAAGAAAAAATTGCATTCATCAATCATAATACACAGCAAAATCTCAACACAATGCACTGATTTAAATTCACAGATCCAATGCCAACACAGACTATTAACACAAGTAATTGCTATTGAAGTGAAATGTTTAAGAGGTGATGTAGCTGGGTGTACAAATTTTTGGCATCTCACACTAATTTGTTGCACTATGTACCTAATTGTGTGGATTAGTTTTAATAAGAAATATTTGCAAAGATTTAGATAAGAGTGCTTCTGGTCCCTATTCTTAAATTGTATTGGGGGAAGATGTTCCTGTTCCCTAATTCTGGTGTATTGGCAAATCGGTTAATTATTTTGCTTGGAAAATTGAACAAAAAAACCTACCGAATTCATTCATGAAGTCAAAATGCTTAGCTGTCAAGAAAGGTCTTAACCCTGTATTAGGTGACAAATTATGACAAGTGGTGTTAGTGAATGGAATCCTTGGGGCTATTTTGACTGAATTTTGAGTGTGAAATATAACAAGGCTACTGTCAGCTATCATTCACTAGGTGACACTGTAGCCTCCAGGTCAGACCACAGAGTTCAAACTAAGCCCTGAAGAGTCATACAAGACTTGAAACATTCACACGGTTTCTCTCTCCACACATGCTGCCAGATCTGCTGAGATTCTCCAGCACCCGCAGAATTTTGCTTTTACTTGACTATGGGTTCAAGACCCACTCCAGAACTTAACATAAAGCTCCAGACTGAAATTCCAGACTCGTACTGAGGAATAGCTAAAGAGCTGACTGTCAAATGAGATATTAAGCTGAAGCCCCATATCCCCTTAAAAAAAAATCCCAGGGGAGTTATTCCTGGCCAGTATTTATCCCTCAATCATCATCACGAGAAAAAGATGGTCTGGTCATTATCACATTGCTGTGCAGAAATCGGCTGCTCCATGTATTTAAATCATTGAGAATTTTACAATTTAGACCCAACATGCTGTTAAAACAGCTTTAATGCGGTTGTATGCATTTGACAGTATTACATTATACTATTGGCATTTAAATCATCTGCGACCTTCAGGCCTTTTCCCCTCTGAAGCTTATTGCTTGTAGTAGAAATGAAACAGAAAACACCTCCCTCTAATATTAAACTTCCTTATCATCACCCTTGACAAACACAACAGTATACGTTTACTTGCTATTTGCATTTAAATAAACCAGGCAAAATGAACATTAGCATTTAGATTGCTACAGTTGAAATACTTGGTTCAAAGTCAGAGATATGGAATAAAATGTCACAGAAGTCTTTTAGGAGCTCAGCATTGGTATTTCACTGGAATAACAGGGTGGTTAGATAGCCCTTCTATTGAAGAAATAGTAAAGGCTTTATTCCCGTGAACAATACTCCTTCAACAATGTAATCTTGTTGGAAGTTATACAGTAATCCTTTACACTCTTACATTATAAGAGAAAGGAGCAGAAGTGAACTCCTGGAAGCTCTCTGCTATTCAAGAAGATTATGATTTTTAATTCCATTTTCCTGCTCTATCCACATATCACTTGTTTCTTTTAGAAACAGAAATCTAACAATTTCTAACTAACTTGAACATCCTCAATAACCGAGTGTCATCTGTGGGATAGAGAATTCCAAAGATTCATAATTCTTGAGACTAGATATTTAGCAGAGTTTGGGCATGAACACTTCACCCCCTTGTTTATCTCAGATAACTGAGCCAAAAGTATTAGAAAGACATTTGACTGTGGGATACCAGCAGAGATGTAATCTCAGCCCCAGGATTGTTAAAGGTTGTGGTCCAATTCTCTAATACATTGCACCAAATCATCTGCTAACGTGATTCCTAAAGTAACAGCTGTGACTTTCCTTCAGATAAATGAATTAAGCCTTCCCCTGCCAAGTATCTCACCTGTCTCTCCTTAACCTTCCTTTTGACATTATTCTCTATGTTTCTTCATCAGAAAGTTAGCTGGTTCCTGTGGCACCATTTGATCGACAGTATCATTCAACTAACTATGACCAACTGCTTCCTGTTTCTTGTCAATTTTTGCCTGCTTCATTATTTCCTGAAGGAGCTTGTGCTCACAACTGATTTACCTTGAGATACGTTTGGCTAATATATAGACTTTCCTGAAAATTAAGTGTTCGTTCTCTTAATGAAAGAATTGCCAACTGCAGTGCTTAGCTGATGCCTGTACAGTTTATGTATGACCTTTAACACAGTAAAACATCCCAGAGCCCTTTCTTCCTACCAAACAAAAAAATTGATGCTGAACCATATGAGGTATCAGGAGAGCTGACTGAAAGCTTAATCATATTAAACTACTCCCACTCAATATTGGTGTTTCTCCCAAGACTGAACTTTATATAGAAGATAGGAACAAGAGTAAGGCTTTTGCCTCTTCAAGCTTGCTCCACCATTCAGTATGATCATAGCTGATAAGTACCCAGTTCCTGCCTTTGCCTCATATCTTTTGACCCTTTTGGTCCTATGAACTAAATCTCTCTCACTGCAAACATTCAATGTGGCAGAGAATTCCACAGGCTCACCACTCTTTAGGTAAAGAATCTTCTCCTCATCTCAGCCCTAATTGGCCTACCCCTTTTTCTTTGACTGTGACCTTTGGTTCTGCACACCCTGGTTATTAGGAACATACCTTCTGCTTTACGTTGTCTAATCTTGTTAGGATTTTTATAGGTTTATATGAGATTCTCCCCTCTTATTCTTCTTAACTCCAGTGAATATAGTCCTAAACTATCCAGTCTTTCTTTATACCTCAGTCCTACAATGCCAGGAATTAGTCTGGAAAACCTTTGGTAAATTCTTTAATTTCTTTGCCATATGTTGCTATCTCCTTGTTGATTCATTGTCTTGCAAGTAAGTGTTCAATCTCTGATTGTTTGGCTATTCTGTGATTTATTCACCTGCCTTCATCATCTGGTTAAGCTGTGTCTGAGAGTGGGGTTGATAGTGATTGCAGGGGTCTTGGTGATTGTCAAACATTGGCTTGTAAAAAAAACTAACTGTACATGCCAAGACTTCACTTCAACCATGATACTGCTAAGACAGCAATCTTGTAGAAGTCATCATATGACTTCCCATGATGACATAGCCCCATCTACTTACATATTCACATTAACCATCATATCACAATCCTGGTTTTTGCCCTATAGCTTTAAGCAGAGAGTGATTTAACCATTGCCATGTTAATTTGTTCTGCTTGACTTCACACAGTAACTTCACACAGGGTTCTTTGATAATGATTGGGAAACTCAAGTCTGTTTTGGTCTCTGTCCCTGAGGCACTGAACCAAATGGAAACATCTGTGTTATGTCAGCTAAATCAGTTACAGTAGATAAAAAGAAAAGGTTTCAACCTAATTAACTTGGTCTCAGGTCTGTGGAAGTGCACAGATTTTGAAAGTGGGCCCAATGTTCTCAAATGTAAATACATTTTCCTATTTATTGACACATCCCAAGCCTTCAACCCCAGCAAACATGTTCCGGTGGAGTAGGGAGACTTTGTAGAGCATCTAAATGATACCAACCTCGTAGAGTTCAACCGTCTATTGTGACCCACAATAGTATTGGCAAACTAATCATGATTTAATCTCTGAAATCAACTGTAATGTTTTCTCTCTCTTTGACCAAGCTTTTAACCACATATCTCATATGTCTTGCTGTCAAATAATTGCCAAAGAAGTGCCTCAGGTAATTTTATAATGTTATGGTGCTATATTAATGTATGTGTTGCTGTTGTTTTCTGGTTATTTGATACTGGGGTCTGCATTACCAGCAGAAATTGCACAGCAGGATTCTAGTCACACCAGCTAACCCAACTAAATAGGTGCAGAACCGCCGGTAGTGAATTGCTGTCTCATCGCCTGCAATGAATAAATTTTTATATCAGAAATTAAACAACTTATGCCTGAATTAAAGTCTACAGCAGAGGTAAAGTTGTGCCATATAACAGTCCGTTGTTGTTGTTGTCACTGTATTATATGGTGAGAGGATTGTTTTCTTTGAAAATTTGTTACCATTTTGAAAAAAGATGAAAGGGTGCCTGAGCCATCTCTCCGTCCTCTATAAGCCTCCTTTGACTTGGAAGAACCAGCTGCCCCATAATGTGGCCTTTGTCCATCCGTACCCTTTAAACAAATCAAAACAAAAGTTAAACGTAGGAATAAGAAATTCATTCACAGAAATGATTATCGTTACTATTTTCCACATATTTGTAATGATTTCAGAGGGTATAACTAGCTGACATTTTGTAAATCAAACATGCTATAATAACAAGTTAAAACTGTTCAATGTAACTTCTCTCAATCTTGGTCCTTTCAGTTTGACAGAACGGAGATAACTGTGCAATCTGTGCAAAATGAGAAACAGACTGGATCTGAGGTTCCTTGTTTCCAAGGGAGAGGTAAGCCTATGTAAAAAGCATTGCCAGACACTGTGATGGCTGATGACCACTCTCTACCTTCAGGAGGAAGCTGGATGGGTTTCTGACTGGGATGTTTTGTATGGGGATTGGGAAAGGGTGGGTGTGGTCAGGGAGAAATTTTCCAGAGTAATGTTAATGTTGCAGCTATATAAGACTCTAGTTAGGTCACATTTGGAGTATTGTGTGTGCAGTTCTGATCATTGCACTTCAGGAAGGGTGTGGAGGCTTTGGAAAGAATGCAAAAGATGTTTACCAGCTTGTTGCATAGATTGGAGTGTATTAGCTATAAGGAGACTCAGAATAGAGATGTAGACCTTTTTGTCCAATTCATCCCTGCTGACCAGATATCCTAAATTATTCTCATCCCATCTGCTAGCACTTGGCCCATATCCCTCCAAACCTTCCTATTCATGTATCCATCCAGATGCCTTTTAAATGTTGTGATTGTAGTAGCCTCTACCATTTACTTTGGAGCTCATTCCATACACGCACCACTCTCTTTGTGAAAAGGTTGCCCCTTTGATCCCTTTTAAATCTTCTCCCTCTCACCTTAAACCCATGCCCTCTAGTTTTGGAGCCCCTACCATGAGGAAAAGATCTTGGCTATCCACCCTCATGATTTCGTAAACTTCTATAAGGTCATCCCCCAGCCTCTGATGTTGGACAAACTTGGATTGTTTTCATTAGAATGTCGGAGGCTGAGGGTGACCTGATAGAAATAGGTATGAAATTATGAAAGGCATGGATAGGATGGATAGTCGGAGTCTTCTTCCAAGGGTGGGAGATGTCGAGTACTATGGGGCACAGATTTAAGGTGAAGAGAGACGTTTTAAAAGATGTTTGCAAATGAAGTTTTTTTTTTACACAGATGGTGGTTGGTGCTTGGAATGTGCTACCAGGGGAGGTGGTAGAAGCAGATATGATAGCTAGGTTTAAGAAGCATTTAGACAGAAACACAAACAGGCATGGATAGCAAGGATACAGACCATATGCAGGCAGATGGAATTAGTTTAGAATGGCATCATGGTCAGCACAGACATGGTGGGCCGAAAGGTCTGTTTCTGTGCTGTAATGTTCAACATTCTATGTTCCCTGTGTACAACAAGTAAAAGGGTGACATACTTGAACACCAGAATTGGTTTGTCAATAGGTTACTCTGGCTGATTGTGGATTGTGAACCTCACACGTTCACAACTGTCCACACAGTGATGTGCACAACCCGCCATAGGAAGCACTGAACAAAATAAAACCTTTCTTCTAAGGACTGAGAAAATATGGGAATTCTAAATCATACTGGCTGCGTCTCAGGTGTGTCCTGACAAACAGATAGAGGAGTACATCAAAGCGTAGTCTCCATGCTGCCTTGCTGGATGTTGGAAGGTGAAGATGCTGAAAGACTTACTGACAGGAGGAAAGAGAGAGAAGTGCCTTGAACAGATGCAGAGGTTTTCCATGGGATGTGGACATCACATTCATTGTCTATCCCAAATTGCCCTAAACCAAGATGAAGATAAGGCATCTTCTTAACAATTCCTAGGGCCAATTCAGATGGTGTTAAGAACTAACTGCATTTCTGTGGCTCTGGAGTCACACATGAACCGACCAGGTAAGGATAGTGGATGTCCTTCCTTAAAAGGATATGATTGAACTAGACGGTGTATTATTTATATGGGTACCATTACTGATACAAGCTATTTTATGGGGATCAGTTAGCTCAGTTGGTTGGACAACTGGTTTTTAATGCAGGGTGGCACCAACAATTTGGGTTTAATTCCCATACTGGCTGAGGTTATCATGAAGGACTATCCCTCTCAATCTCTCCCCTTGGCTGAGCCATGGTGACCCTCAGATTAAACCAGCACCAATTGTTTCTCTCTAATGAAAGTGCAGCCCTATGGTTGATGACAAATTTACTTTACCTTTTATTCCAGATTTAGTTAATTAACTGCAATAAAATTTCCAGTTGTCGTGTTGAGGTGGGGCGGGTGCTGGGGGGTTGGGGGCTGGTGTGGTTTTGAACTCATTTGATCTTAATAATAGGACGAGGTGAGGTATTTTGAATTGTGATCATTTCACTATAATTGTCTTGGAAGGCCTGAGGAAGTGTCACTGGAAAGAACTATAGACTCACTGCTCCTCATGTTGGAGACTGTTTGCCTTAAGCGATTCAGGTTTGTCAAACAAAACTTCCACCTTCATGAGAAAACTGCTAACATTCGTATAGGCAGCTCTAAGTCACTCTGTTGACTGGTGGGCTTGGCAAAGACTTAAGTGATCCCCCTGCCTCACATTGGACTAAAAGGAGCATGTGGATACTTGGAGTGGCTGCTGAATGTTGAAATTAAACTCAAGACAGACCTTTGAAGGAATATCTGAAGTACACATTAAATCTGCAGTATCACTGAACTGTTTATACCTGTAGTAAAAAATGTTATTTTTTGAAAGTATAATTGTGTTAAACATTAGCAATAGTACCACACATTATTAATGCATTGTGATGTGTTGATATTGATTATGTAAGATTTTCTTTTGAAATACAATTAGTTTGACTCTGCGATGATGAGGTTAACGGATTAGCCTCCATATGTCCTGCTACCACTCATTGTGTATACAAGATGCTGAATGACTATCAATAAAACCACCAGCAAAGATGTGGAGACACTGGACTTCACAAACAGACATTGGTCAAATAACACTGAGAACAGAGAGGTCTGTGGGTCTCTTATTCTGTCAATGAACTGCCATTCCTGGTTACTAGTCCAGCCAAAGGGAAGGTGGAAATATGCAGCTTGATGATACCTTAGTTCTAATTTAAACCATAGACTAGGTCACACTCTCAGTATTTAGATTATATTAGATTAGATTCCCTACAGTGTGGAAACAGGCCCTTCGGCCCAACAAGTCCACACCGACCCTCCGAAGAATAACCCACCCAGACCCTTTTCCCTCTGACTAATGCACCTAACACTATGGGCAATTTAGCATGGACAATTCACCTGACCCACTCATCTTTGGACTGTGGGAGGAAACCAGAGCACCCCGAGGATTCTACACTTTCATACACTTATGGGTCAGTGAATTGTAAAGAAACAATGAACTGAATTGCTGAATTTGTTAGAGGACTGAGACATGCCTCCAAACCGTGAGGCTGGCAGACATGATTGCAACAAATAGACAACTGACAAATGGAAGATTGTTAAAAACAATTGCAGCATCCTGCATCCCTGCACACTCCCCCTCCCATTAGTAACAGTATCCGTTTCCAATGTGCTTTGCTGGGGTCTGCTCTCGGTCGGATTTTGGGACCTCAATCCCACCTGGTGCCTCATTTGGCAGCTGCCAGCTTGCTTGTCTGACTGGGTTGGCATGGGGGTGGCAAGGCAGTTGGACAATCAACATTCCCTCATTCAAAGCCCATGACTGATGCAATAAACTTTTACCAGAATCAGTTGTTCCATTCAGGAATCCAATCAGTTGTGCCTTGAGACTTAGATTGTACTAGAATAATCCTTGCTTGTTTTACTTTTTATCTCCTTGTAATATTTATTGAAACTTGAAATATCGATTTATTTGCAGGAGTTTAAATCTGGTGTAAAAATTTGAGATCATCTAAATACCTGAAAAAATCAGAACTAGATAACAGACAATAGCTGTGATAGAGAACATATTTTTGACAACGGCAGTAGAGTATGAAACAGGCCATTTGACCTAACTGGCCTCTGTGGCATTCATGTCCCCTATGTGATCCTTCGCCCACCTCTCTTTATTTCAATCCGTCAGCATAGCCTTCCATTCCTTTCTCCATCGTGTGCCATTTCGGCTTCTCTCTCAATTGCTTGCTTTCGGCTGGTACACCTCATCTTCAGCAGACATTGCACCAAAACTTTAATCAATGTCTTTGTTCACATTTAAAGAAAACCAAACAATTTGCAATAGTAATATGCTGTCTTCAAATCGGTCTCTCTGATCTTGCAATCAACAAATTTGTTTGCCTCACACTGAGTTCTGTCAGCTGGGATAACAGTTAAGTAAGCTATACTCCTCTAAGGATCAATTTCATCTCACTTAATCATGCTACGTAATAATACTAACAGGAAATTAGGATTTCTCTTTCCTATCTAAGAAGCTTGCTCCCTCATCAGATATCCCCATCCATTACAAATCTGATATTGGATTAAGGCATTGGGAGACTTGAACTGAAGGCCGAATTCATACAAATTTGCCTACTAACTCATTTTCTGCTGGGAACTCCCTGTCTATGGAGTTAGGTAAGTATGGGAATGGAGTTTATAAATGAGAAATATCACCAGAGATGTTGGCATGACAAGATGAAATGAAACAATAATGGTGCAAGTGCATTTTTGGTTAGATTTCTTGAATTTATTGATTTGTTAGCCATTGTGACCAGCATGATTATGGCAGTAAATACAGATCTTGCGCCTTACCCAAATAAATTTAGTGATAGCTCTACTTGCTCCGAACCTTGCCTGTAGTAGTGATGAGAAAAGGAGCCATGATAATCACCAAATACAATTGGAGACACAAAAGGCTCAGAAAAAGACTTGGGCACAGAATATAATCAAGATTACCTTAAGATTGCTACTCAACATCTGAATGCAAGTATCCTTAACACTTAACGGAAGTAACGAACAGACATTAGTTTTGTCATTTCTTTTCTAATTAAAATAGAATAGCAGTTCTATTCTATAGCTGAATAAGAAAATGATACTCTGTTTAGAGCTCTATGGGTTGTGCTCCTGCCTCTGAGTCAGTAACTAGAGGATTTAGCTACCGTGCCAGAGACTTGTTCTCATAATCCAGGCTGCCACTCCTGTGCAATGTGCATTACTGAGGAAATCGTGCATTGTTAGAGTTGTTTTCTTTTACTCGAGTGTGAAATAAAGACCTTGTCTCTCCTCCAAGATGGATATCAATAAATCCCACATTACTATCTTGAAGAGTGAATCTCCTCGAAAATAATTTTCTCCTTAGCTTGCATTATTGAAAGAAAATGCTCTGGTCATATTACTATTTCTGGGATCTTACTGTGCGTGCAAATTTTCCTGCACTTCAGCAAAAGGTTTTTTATTTGGTGTGAAGGACTTCAGATGTCACTAGGTGGTGAAAGGTATTGTACACAGACTTTTTCTTCACTTAATATTTCCCTTAAATGCAAGATATTGTCAAGCTCCTGAGTATGTGATTGCCACAATTTTCATATCCACTAGACCGAGTGCAAGGAGCAGCCATTTACCTTCTGTTTTACTGGGGCTTTCTTTGGTGACATCTGAAAAGGAAGACAATACCAGAGTCAGAATATAACTAAGCATGATACAGTCACACAGGAGTAAGGTTGCCTGAAACTCGTTCTTAATAAATAGATTTAAACTTAATTTAAAATCAAAGTATGCACCACATCCACACCCAAGCAAATCTTTCCCAAAGAAAAGTTTCAACAAAATAGTTCTGTTTTACCACAAATCAGCAAAAGGGACTAAAATTGGTAATTTTCTTATGGTGGTGTTAATTTTGATCTATGGATAGAGGTGGGAATCAGATGTGATGATATAAGGGCAGTAGGAGTACAATTAAGAAGGAAATCAAGAGTACAGAAAGGGGACATGAGATAGCTTTGGCAAATAGGGTTAAGGAGAATCCAAAGGGTTTCTACAAATACATTCAAAGATAAAAGAGTAACTACGGAGAGAACAGGGCCCCTTAAAGCTCAGCAAGGTCGCCTTTGTGTGGAGATGGGAGAGATTTGTGTATTTTGAATCAGTGTTTACTTTGGAGAAGGCTATAGAAGCGAAGGAACTTAAGGAAATAAATAGAGATCTTGAAAAGTGTCCATATTATAGTGGAGGAGGTGCTGTACATCGTAAAACACAAAGAGTGGCTAAATCCCCAGGACTAGATCAGATGCACACTAGAATTTTGTGGGAAGCTATGGAATTGATTGCTGGGGCCCCTTGCTGAGATATCTGTGTCATTGGTAGCAATAGATGAGATGCTGGAAGTCTGGAGGTTGGCTAACCTTATCATTATTTAAGAAAGATGGTAAGGAAAAGCAGGGAACTAGGGACTGGTGATCATGACATCACTGGAGGGCAAATTGTTGGAGAAACAGGATTTACATGCATTTAAAAAGGTAAGGACTGATTAGGGACAGTCAACATGGCTTTGTGTATGGGAAATCATGTCTCACAAACTTGATTGAGTTTTTTTGAACGTTATGAAGAGGTTTGATGAGGGCAAAATGGTAGACGTGATCAAGATCGACTTCAGTAAGGCGTTCAACAAGGTTCCACATGGTAGACTGGTTAACAAGGTTACACCACATGGAATACAGGGAGAACTAGCCACTTGGATATAGAATTGGCTCGAAGGTAGGAAACAGAGGATAGTGGTGGAGGGTTGCTTTTTGGACTGGAGGCCTGTGACCAGTGCTGTGCTGCAAGGTCCATTGATGTTATCATTTATACAAATGCTTTGGATGTGAATATAGGAGATATAGTTAGTAAATTTGCAGATGACACCAAAATTAGTGGTGTAGTGGATAGTGAAAAATGCTACCTCAGGGTACAATAGAATCTAGATCAAATGGCTGAGAACTGGCAGATGGAGTTCAATCTAATGTGACGCACTACATTTTGATGGGGCAAATCAGCCAAAGACTTACACACTTAATGGTAAGGGCCTGGAGAATGTTGCCAAACAAAGAGACCTTGGAGTGCAAGTTCAAAGTGGAACAACAGGTAGACAGGGTATGAATAAGGCATTTGATATGCCTGCCTTTTTATTATAAGCACATTTGAGTATAGGAGTTGGCAGGTCATGTTGTAGCTATACAGGACATTGGTTAGGCCATTTTTAGAAAGCTGCGTTTAATTCTCGTCTCCCTGCTATAGGAAAGATGTTGCGAAACTTGAAAGGGTTCACAAAAGATTTACAAGGACGTTGCCAGGGTTGGAGGGTTTGAGGTATAGACAGAAGCTGAATAGGCTGGGGCTATTTTCCCTGGAGAGTCAGAGGCTGAGGGGTGATCTTAAAGAAGTTTATAAAATCATGAGGGGCATGGATGGGGTGAATAGTCAAGATCTTTTCCCCAGGATAGGAGAGTCCAAAACTAGAGGGAATAAGTTTAGGGTGAGAGGGGAAAGATTTATAAGGGAATTAAAGAGCAAACTTTTTACACAGATAGTGGTGCATGCCAGAGGAAGTGGTGGAGGCTGGTACAATTACAGCATTTCAAAGGCATCTGGATGGGTAGCAGCTCCCAAAAAAGCTACCCAGCTGGTCCCAAGGTCTAGCCCTATCACCGTAGGCCTCTAACTTCATCCCTTCCAAATATATATTCAGCTCTCATTTGAAAGCTCCTAGGAATCCACCTCCATCACCCTCCCAGGCCATGCATTCCAAACAGTAAAAACTCTCTGAGAAAAAAAGTTTTTCCTCCTCTCACTCCTCGCTCTGTTGCTGACAATCGTGAAGTTGTTCCCTCCTATATTCATGTACTACATCATGGAAGTAGAATATCCCTCTTTACCTTGTTAAAATTGTTCAGAATTTTGAACACCTCAATAAGGTTACCTCTTAATCTTCTCTGTTCTGAGGAGAATATGTCAAATTAATTTTTCATTATATCTAAAACTTCTCGTTCCTGGTATCATACTCGTAAATCTCCTTTGAATTATTTCCAGGGCTTTAACATCCTTCCTTAAAATAAGATGCCGAGAATCATAGAATTCCTACAGTGCAGAAAGCGGCCATTAGACCCATCTGGTCTGCACCAACCCTCCGAGGAGTTCCCTATAAGCCCTATCTTGATAAATAATTTCCAAGGTTGAAACATACAGCTTGCACACTGTAGACAGCAATAGTTAATTACCATATTCTTAAAGAAGTGGACAACAGCGCTATCATCAGTTTGTCTCCCTGCTCCTTGATGGGCCTTGTGTGTGGTTGGGGCCATTAGCACACTCCTGGTTGCAGGTTCCTGAAATAAATACATTCTATTTTAGTGTGGAAATTTTACAAATAATTTGACAACCTAATAAATCGAATACACTTTGAATATCAAACAATTAATGCTCCATAAAACTAATCACTTACCTCACATCCAGCACATGACTTGAGCAATTCAAAGTGTTATTTCATTTCAGTGTGATTTGGACAGGTTGAGTGAGTGGGCAAATGCATGAAGTATAATGTGGATAAATGTGAGGTTATTCACTTTACTAGCATGTACAGGATTATAACCTGAATGGTGATAATTTGGGAAAGAGTGAGATGCAAGTCGAGACTGTGGTGCTGGAAAAGCATAGACGATCAGGCAGCATCCGAGGAGCAGCAGAATCGACGTTTCGGGCATAGACCCTTCAGCAGGAATGAGGGGCCTATGCCCCAAACATCGATTCTTCTACTTCTTGGAAGCTGCATGACCAGTTGTGCTTTTCCAACACCACACTCTTGACTCTAATCTCCAGCATCTGCAGTCCTCACTTTCTTCAAAGAGGGAGATGCAAGAAGGCATTGGTGTCCTTGTACACCAGTGACTGAAAGTAAGTATGCAAATGCAACAGGCAGTAAAGAAGGTAAATGGTATGTTGACCGCATTGCAAAAGGATTCAAATAGAGGAGCAGGGATGGTCTGCTGCAACTGTACAGGGCATTCTCCTTATCTGAGGAAACTTGTTTTGGCTATTGAGGAAGTGCAAAAAACATTTATCAGACTGAGTTCTAAGGTGGCAGGTCTGACGTACAGGGAGACACTGGATCAATTAGGATTATATTGAGTAGAGTTTAGAAGAATGAAGGGGAGTCTTGTAGAAGCCTACAAAATTTTAACAGGGTCAGACACGATTGCTGCAGCAAGGTCAATGACCAGGGAGTCCAGAACTAGAGGGGGGTGTCACTGTCTAAGGCTAAGGGAGAGCCTTTTAGGGCAAACATGAGAAGGAATTTCCTCATCTAGAGAGTGGCGTGCTGTGAAATTCTTTGCCACGGGAAACTGTTCAAGGCCAAAACATTGAAGACTTTCAAGAAAGATGGAGATATAGTTCTTAGGACTAGAGGGATCAAAGTATATGGGGAGAAAGCAGGAACAGGGAACGGAGTTGGATGATCAGCCATGATCATATTGATTGTCTGAGCAGGTTTGAAGGGCTGAATGGCCTACTCCTGCTCCTATATTCTATGTTTCTGTGTAGTGAAAAGGACCAGGAGGAGAAATCCTGATTTCTCAGGTCGCATTTGTTGAAACATATATGTCAAGTGAAGACAAGATTGAATGCTCTGATATTCTCTCATGTTTCGAGCTGAATAGTGTACAAACATTCACCCCAAGACTCACATTAAAAAATTCCAATTAGACAACTGATGCCAGACCTTCCAACAAGGCGACGAACACTCAGGAGAAAAGTTAAAGGACACTCACAGACAGAATGGGGAGAGGACCAAGAAAACAAAAGCTGGCTTTTTACATTTTATGTTGCTTAGTGATAATAACAGAGCTTCCTTGCATTGTTAGTCAAAGGAGGAAAATGGTTTTAAAATGAAAAGAAAGTTTACAGCCAGAGTACTACTTTCAAATAGCACACTGTGTATAATTCCAGTTGCCCTTCTATAAGAAGGATGTTGTTAAACTTGAAAGGGTTCAGAAAAGATCGATAAGGATGGAGGTTGGAAGCTGAATAGGCTGGGGATTTTTTTCCCTGGAGCCTTGGAGGCTGAAGGGTGATCTCGTAGATGTTCATAAAATCATGAGGGGCATGGATAGGGTGAATAACTAAGATCTTTTTCCTAGTGTGGGGGAGTCCAAAACTAGAGGGCATCAGTTTAAGATGAGCGGGGCAAGATGAAAAATGGCCTGAGGGGTGACTCACACAGTATGAAGTGGTAGAGGTTGTCACATTACAACATTTAAAAGACATTTGGACAGGTACATGAAATGAAAAGGTGTAAAGAGATATGGGCAAAACATAGACAAATGGGCCTAGTTTAGTTTGAGAAATCTGGACGACATGGATAAGTTGAACTTAAGGGTCTGTTTCTATGATGTACAATTTTATGACTTGAAAACACACAGTGCTATCTCCATGGAAACTCACACAATGCAATAAGTGTAAAGAATTAAACAAGAAAATGTACTATTTTAAAATTAGTTCAACAAACTTTTTCAAAAGGTTACAGCAACATTGTCCTCGTATTGCTTTCATTTTCAAATAAATTCTTGTTTTAGATTAGATTACTTACAGTGTGGAAACAGGCCCTTTGGCCCAACAAGTCCACACCGACCCGCCGAAGCGCAACCCACCCAGACCCATTCCCCTCCATTTATCTCTTCACCTAACACAAAGGGCAATTTTGCATGGCCAATTCACCTAACCTGCACATTTTTGGTCTGTGGGAGGAAACTGGAGGACCCGGAGGAAACCCACGCAGACACGGGGAGAATGTGCAAACTCCACACAGTCAGTCGCCTGAGGCGGGAATTGAACCCGGGTCTCTGGTGCTGTGAGGCAGCAGTGCTAACCACTGTGCCACTCACGGTTTTGAGATTGTGTTATTCTGATGGCATTATTACAGAAGTTTCAATGTTGCCAATTCATTTCAATATTAAAAGTCAGTGCAAGTTAACTGGCGTGAGCAGCCTTAATGATGAGATGTTGAGCAGCACAGTAGAAGGCTATCCAGTCAGTTCTGTTCCATCTCGATATCTTCACAATGCTATTGAAAAGTCACAATCTAAAATACAGATTGTTTCTCTCTACACAGATGCTGCCAGACCTCAGTGACCAAGTATCTTCTGTTTTAATTAATGGTTCTATCATTCATTAATATCCAATTATGATTATTTCTAAACTTTTCAATTTGTAAGCTACGAAGAAGGCAGTCTAGAAAAAGAATTGTAGACAGGTAAGATTGCTCCTTCAATATTTTATTGACTCCTGAAATCTCAGCTATATTTGTTAAATTGCTTTATGTTCTGTGACTAAGCAGGTAGCCACAAACTTAACATAGACAAGAAGACCATAATAAGTAACCCATTGTAAATGATGCTCCTTATGGTGTCCAATGCAGAACAGTTCAACTTGCTTAATGAATAGCTCTAAAGATTCATGCATTAACCTGACTAATGTATGTGAACACACCAATAGCAAAAACAAGGCGCCTCAAATAACTATTAGGCAGATGCATGAAATTCCTTGTTCAGACATTCACGATGAAGGCAAAGAACATTTTCAATTTCAGAAATTCTTTCTCTGAGGATTTTGTTGGAATAGAAATTGATGGCGATTCATTAGAAATGTATGAAACCATTCCATTATTATTTGATAAACCTCCAGAACTTGAACCCTCTAGTCCAGAGATAGGGATACTGCCACAAAAGCCCTCTCAATGCTCTCAGCACATATTAGGCTCATTATGGGCATCTGCTTCTTGCCTGCCATCAAATTTCTAGGCCATGGTTCTAATCATCTAAAACTCAGTGGTTTCACCAAAAATATAAACACAGGCAATAGATTGAATGATCTTTTGATACTATCAAAACAGATCTTTGATGTCAACATGTCTTACAAAGAACAATCCTTCTATCCCAGCCAAGAAACTCTTGAGAGCTTCGTCTTGATCCTCAATGGTACCCAAATACAAGTCCAAAATCCATCTCTGCAATTTTAACATTTCACTTCACAAAATGGACTCAATTGTTTCCTACAGCTCTTCTTTTGCCCGAAATGTCAATTCTCCTGCTCCTTGGGTGCTGCCTGACCTGCTGTGCTTTTGCAGCACCACACTCTCAACCCTTCTTTTGAAGTTGTGCTAAATAGTCCAGCCTGAGATTCTTGCCTCCTTTCTCAAATTTGGAACATAAACCTAATGTCAGTGACGGTGGGCACCATCAACTGTCAGTAATTGTTGTAAAAGAACTCGTCTTATCTGACCTGTTCTCTAAAAAGGACAATTCAGGATGACTAACAAGTGTGGGCGTTGCCAGCAATGTCTTGAATTACCTTGGAAAGCAGCAGCCACCTAGTCAGCACCAAAAGCTGCTAAAGACTTAATCACCAGATAGACAAGGGCAGCAGATGTATGGGAACACCACTACGTGTAAGTTCCCCTCCAAGCCACTCACCAAGGAAATATATCACCTTTCCTTCACTCTCACTGGGTCAAAATCCTGGAATTCCCTTCCTAATGGCATTGTGGGTCAACCCACAGCAGGTAGACTACAGCAGTTCAAGAAGGCAGCTCACCACCACTTTCTCAATGGCAACGAGGGATGGGCAATAAATGCTGGCTGACCAACCAGCAATGCTCACACCCCACAAATTACCCCATAAAATACTTCCCAGAATGTGGATGTTTTTTGCAGTGAAATTCTCCCTGGACACTGCCCCTTCTTTGTCTGCTAAAGTGATGAGGACAGTGAAATGTACTGCCCAATGTGACGTCCCTCTGGATATAGTAAGACTGGAAATATTGCAGTGGGTGGAGGGTTGGGGACGGGAATGTTGCGTGTAGCGAAGACTGCCCTCTCAGTATGAATTGAGGAAGTTGAAGTTACACTGCTCTGAAGGATGTGAGGTGAAGATCAACGTTAATAGCATTGTAAAAGGAGAAAATCAGGGAAGCATATGTAAACAGTAGTGGGCATCTTTATGCCTGGCAAAGAGGGATGATGTATGTGAAGATTGGGTAAGATGGAGTAAAAGAATGTGCATTGAAGGCAATGGGTAATGAAGGATGTGTCCTGACCTATCCTCATCAGGTAATTGGTATGTTTTCTGGAATGAATCCTGGATGTCCTGGTGCTGCTGCTGACCTCCTTAGCTACCTCCATCTGCACCTGCTCTCACATTCTTCTTTTGCTTACTGGCCCTCACTGCACCCAGCATTTTCTCCACGGTGGCACCGCTCATCCTAGGGGGTTGGCCTGTCCTTTCTTGCCAGACATCTTTCCAATTGGCAGCATGTCCTTTCTGTTTCCTCAATCCGTAACCTTAGAATTCCTCACAGAGGTGAATTGTGCCTTTTTACAGCAAACCGAGTTAGTGTGATGTGGACATATCAATCACAGAGGCAGCATTTCATCAAGGAGTCCAGGAAATTTCTATCCAGCGAGTGGAAGATGCTCAGCCGTTGAGTATGTTCAACACTGACCTAGAAAGACCATGGAGTATGAAGGGCTACCCAACATAGGAGACATGGTATAATGGCTCATCTGAAACTTACAGTACAATACTCCTTCAGCACCTGCACTGGGAATATCAGTCTATGTTGAGTATTGGTCTGAGAATGTAGCCTGGCCCGTCAACTTTATGAAACACAGGTAACTGAGCCAAGGTTGGCATTGAAATCATTGGTATAAGTTGCAGGTACATGCAAGCACCAGATGGTGGCAGACAGAGCACTCTATACCTGCCTTCCTCAGCAGCTTGTATTCACTACTAATACCCTGTAAACAAATGAACTCACGATTTCATGTTCATACAAATTTAAGAACTGACACACCTTTCTTCAAAGAGGCATGTATACTTTGCCTTCATTTGACTCACAGTTACCTCCTTATACCTTCTGCATAGAAACTAGTTATTAGAACAAATGACAGTACTGTGAATCAATTAAAGAGCTATTGAAAACAGTTAGAGAGAGTGTGGACAATCTCGAAAAATCACGTACAATGACAATGCCTTGATAAAGTACATTAAAAGTGCATGAGAGTGATGAAAGAACCATAATTTCTTCAAAACAAGATGTAGCTACGAAACATTCAACCAATTAATATTGTAAAAGACGGGTTACTTAAATTGTAATCTTTCCTTTTAAAAACAAGGCAACAATTGGTGACATACAATATTTGTTTTTTCCTGCTAGTCTCTTTTTGTACTTCGTTGACACATTTGAACAGGAATAGGCCGTTCATCCCTCAAACCTGTTCCAGCACCTGATGAGACTTTCACTTCTGTGTTTGCCTTGGAGGGGACAATTTATCTTTGAGAGAAGTGGCCCTTAATCTAGGATAACTGGAAGATGAGAAAGGACGATTATTTTGGAGCCAGAAGGCTAGCAGTTGAACTTAGAATCTGTTTCAGCTTACATTTGACCTGATAACTGATCAGAATATCAAATCAATATCAGTACTGTTGGATCTCCTTCTATCATTCAATCGATCCTAATTTTGCAATAGAATTCTTGCGGAGCCATGGAAATACTTGCTAGTTAGAGAGAGACTTATGTATCATTGAGTACAGAACATAGCACAACACAATTTTCTATCACTTTTCATTTACTTAAAGATATTTCCTTTACATGTTCATATGAACTGTGGCATTCAGGGTACCTAGCTGATTTTCCACAATATATGACAAAGTTCATTTATATGTCAACATCTTTAACTTTAAATGAATTACATCACTAATATTTTAACCAAATGTCTAAATTTTCAGACAGAATCCTGATTGATCAAAACTGTCCTTTATCTTATAGCTAATGACACTTGCAGGATAGCTGGGTACAATGGAATCTCTGCATTCCCCAAAATGATCCTGCAGTACAATTGGCATGTTAAAGCATAGCCTCAGGTATACGGATTGATTTGGAATTGTTCTGCAATAGAACCCAGCAAAGCTTTCATAGTGTTGTGCTTACGTAAAGGCCTCACAATGGATGTGGAGGTGTGAAAAGTGTGTGGGAAAGATTTAGGACAATGGCTCCCGGGATGAGGAACTTCAGTTATGAGCATAGATTGGATACATTGAGATGGATTGGAGCTTTGATAGATAGAGGGGTCCAAATAAAGTAGATAAAGAGGAACTTTTCCCATTTGTGTCAAAAATGAAAATGAGAAGGCACAGATTTAAAGTAATTGGCAAAAGAAGCAAAACCAACTTGAGAAAACCTATTTTCACACAACAAATGGTTTAGAGTTGGATCACGCTGCACAAGAGGGTGGTGGGGCAGTTCAAATGAATCATTCAAACAGATTTAACCTGTTACCTGAAAACGAAGAATATGCAGGTACGGTGGCTTAGTGGTTAGCACTGCTGCTTCACGGCGCCAGGGACCCAGGGTCAATTCCAGCCCCAGGCGACTGTCTGTCTAGAGTTTGCACATTCTCCCTGTGTCTCGTGGGTTTCCTCCCATAGTCCAACGATATGCAAGTTAGGTGAATTTGCCATGCTAAATTGTTCATCATATTCAGGGATGTGAAGGTTAGGTGCATTAGTCAGGGGCAAATATAAGGTAGAGGGAATGGGTCTGAGTGGGTTACTCTTTGGAGGGTCGGTGTAGACTTGTTGCCCTGAAGGGCCTGTTTCCACACTGTAGGGATTCTAATGTAAATGCAGGATAAAGATGATTGGCACTAAGTGAATTGTTCATGCAGAGAAGCAACACAGATACAATTAGTTGAACCACCTCCTTCTGCACAGTTACAATTCTGTGATTCTGCGACTTTGAAGTCCCCACAGAAGAAAAACACCCTGCTACAGTGAAGGGACCTGACAGAGGAACTCCCTCGAGGTGCAGCACAAAGAAGCCAGTTGTTGCTAACCATTATTAAAAACAAAAATGCATGCAGCAGTTATGCAGGACAACTTCCCTCAAGTTGTGCAGACTCCCACCAGATTACCCAAGTGCTTCTTTCTTTTTAAATGCAACTTGTGGATTAGCCATTGATACAACATGCACCCAAAATTCATTGACACATGGTGTACTATTAAGCAACTGTTTCTATCACTAGACTATTATTTGTAACATGGGTGCTCATCTTCTTTGATGCTACATCAGAAGCAACATTGGGAGGTAGTTGTAGGCCTGTAGAGTAGAAGCTTCTTCATTGAAGCTGTACACTTATTGCTAGCTACAGCCCTGTCATCAGTCTAAGCCTGTATGGTTTCTGTCACTTATGAAGGTGTAGCAAAGGGTCTGGCTGAAGTGGGCTACATCTAGATGAACTGGCTTCCTGAAGAAGGGCTTATGCCCGAAACATCGATTCTCCTGTTCCCTGGATGCTGCCTGACCTGCTGCGCTTTTCCAGCAACACATTTCCAGCTCCGTTCCTGACAGCATAGTCCTTGTCCATTGCAGTCATCCACTTATTTTCAGACGTTCCCTACAATAGCCACAGATCTGCTTTCCCTAACAATGCCAAATAAGATTTGCTAAGCCATCTCTCTCATTTAACTGAAATTGAATGTCAATTCAATCAGAGTCTGAAAGAGGTGGCCAGTATTAATATGACACACCAAGGATGCAATTTAATGCCTTCCTCCCCATATTTAAGCCCTTAAGTGAGAAGTTAATACTCAAAAGAGTTTTTCCTGCCTCTAAAAGTATTAACCAATCAATGGTGGGGTGAGAGTGGGTGAGGGATCTTGCTATTGTTTCTTTATTCAGACAGTAGTAAGGGAGTGGAACGCACTGCCTGCAACAGCAGTAGACTTGCCAACTTTAAGCGCTTTTAAATGGTCAGTGGATAGGCATATGGACAAGAAAGGAATGGTGCAGGTTAGAGGAGCTTCAGATTGGTTTCACGGGTCGGGCGCAACATTGAGGGCTGAAGGGCCTGTACTGAGCTGTAAAGTTTTATGTTCTATGTGTGGAATATAAACAAACCCTGTCGAGGATCCTTACTTGTTTCCAGGAACCATCTAATATTCAAAGTCAATCAGTGCCTAGTATCAGGAAACAACGATGGAAGACTTTCGGTTTACAGGAACCTGATGCTGGGACAATTGAACGTTTACTTTGGGTACCAAATGTATGGAATAGATTCTCAACCCCTTTAGCGAAATGACGTTTCGGAAAAGTAACCTCTTGAAAGGAGAAGTTTACATCAGCTGCAATAATGTTGCAGAAAATATTACTGTTTCAAAAATTAAAATGAGCATTTTTGAACCTGATCATAGTTCAAATCTCCTGCTTCAGACTATAAATTGAGAGTGGGCAAAATTCAGAATAACCTTAAAGTTACTAGTTGGTAGATGTGAGCTAACTACTCAACTCTGTTAATTGTTTTAAATACCATAAACATCTCAATTAGTTCACCCCTTAATCTGATATACAAGGGGATAGTTTAGTCTATGTAATTTGTCATATTTTAACAAGAAATCAAGGTCAATACTTTTACAAATAGGCAGTGATTGGGCTTAAGGGTCATTAGGTAGATATAAAATCTTTCTTTCTAGCATGTTACAATCTACTTACAGGGTTTCATAAATCGATTAACTACTTTTTTTAGAAAACTAATTGTCATATATACGTTCTCTAATTATATGCCCTCCCAATCTTCATTTCATCACTCCTAGGAATTTTGAAAGTAAAATGTGAAGAGGGAAATGGAAGAAGAATGAGAGTAAGGGAGCACCTTGTACAGATAACCACAATGTTCCACAGAAGCAGACTCCTTGATTCTACTTGCACTGATGAAGGCTCAACTTCAAACTATCAACTTGATTTTACTCTCTGTTGGATGCTATACATATTGAAATTGTTTTTACTTGTTTCTTCAAGAAATATATTAAAGATGTGGATAGTGCTTTGACCACTCGTAACCAAAACTGCAACTATCGAAATGTGGGGTGGAGGTGGAAATTCTGATTCAAGGGAGAGAGAGGACAGTTTGATGCGACAATGCCCTTCTTTATTACATAACAAAAAAAATGTTATACCATTAAACAACAATCAAAAGGTTCCCGTGCCTTCCTTGCTTCTCTTCCACTTGTAAGAAACAGTGGAAGAAACCACAGGGAAACCATCAAGCAAATGCAGGCAAGTTTGGGTACAATGAGCTGGAATCTGTGCAATCTTATTAGGCATCTCAGTTGGCAATGTCTTAACTTTGCCCTAGACCAATACTATAATAACTGCTTTAAGCACATCTGGACCCACTACCAGAGCATAGGAACGGCATTCATAGCTTAACTCTGATATACACCAAGCATCTCATAATTGTTGATACTAATAATGTGGCTGAACAAAAAAGCGCCAATAGACAGAACACAAAAAGGGCAAGTGTAATAAACAAGTGATACATATGGGGCATAACATCCAAAAAACCAAAAGCTAATAAGCATTAGACAAGTCTCTTTTGAGCAATTTTGAGTAAATAAGGGCTTATGCCCTAAACGTCGATTCTCCTGTTCCCTGGATGCTGCCTGACCTGCTGCGCTTTTCCAGCAACACATTTCCAGCTCTGATCTCCAGCATCTGCAGACCTCACTTTCTCCTGAGTAAATAAGGACCAATTTGAACATGACAAAGAAAGACTTACATAGTGCCTCACATTGTCAGTAATTAACCCCATACAATCTGAATAGTAGATGCACTTTGCTTTATTTTTGAATCTGTTGAACTTCAGTGATTGTTTCAATATCATTTGACATTTTATTGAAAAACAGATTTAAAGCAGTTGATCTCAACTAGAGATCCAAAATGGACCAAAACCTGAATGTTCCAATGTAAAGTTAAAAAAAAGTGAATGCTTCTAATTATGAAATAAAGCAGAAAAAAAGTTAGCAGACAGCAAATCAGGCATTGAAGAAAATAACTAGATTAATGTTTCAAGTGTAATCCACTTGACCAGATTTGCCTTAGAGTTTAAATTTATCTTCCCAGATTGATGTAAATAGTCTGATGTTAGTCAATGGGTGGCACCCTTATCTCTAAATCAGAAGGTTAGGAATTAAGTGCCACTTTGTGACTTGTGCACAAAACCTGGGTTGACACACCCAATGCCAAGGGAATGCTGCAGTGTTCGGGGTGATGGTTTTGGGCTTGAGATACGAAATGGAGGCTCTGTCTGTCTCTCACATGTATGTAAATGACCTCATTTTGAAGATCACTCCTTCCAAATGAAAAACAGAGACTTTCTCCAAGTTGTATGTTGAATCTTTCCCCATCAATCAACATATTTAAAACAGTTTATTTGGTCATGGTCTCATTTCAGTTTCTGGGAGCAGACGGTATGTAAATTGGCTGCTATATTTCAACAGCAACAATACCTTAAAGATATTTCATTGGTTGTAAAATGTTTTGGAATGTCCTGAAGTCATGGGAGGCACTCTAAAAATGTATTTATTTTCCTTTGAAGATTTCCAGAAGCTAAAAGAAACAGATTTGCATTTCTCAAGCACCTTTCAGGATCAAACACTGTCCTGAAGTGTTTTCAAGCCACATGATGTACATTTGAAGTATAACCTCTACTGTAACGTAGGAAATCCATCGCTAAATCTTCCAAGCTAATGTCTTTGATATGGTTATCAGAAAGTACACATTGAACAAAGGAAAAAAAATGAAAATTTTTAAAAAACTGACCAACTTTAAAGTTAGTTTAGAAATTGACATACTATTAATAAGATGTGGGAGAAGGTTTAACTTAAATACTTATAATAACGTAGAAGAATAAATGACAAGAGGAATTTGTTATTGGAAATGCACGCACGGAGTTTACTTAAGTATCACAGCTTATCTCAAGTACTGAAGCAGTGTGAGTAATTACAGTTTAAGATGTAGTCGAATACTTTTAACTAGCTCTGAAGTCTAAAAGCACCACCATATCTCCTTCCCCAATAGTGAAGACAATCTCTCTTTTTGACTTAATTATACATTAACACACAAAATACACATCCGTCTATAAAATCTGAACTTGACTGAAAATACGTAACATTAATAAATGATAGACTTATTTAAAAATGTTTAAATATTGTTACAATTGGTTACAATAATTGGTTACAATACTTCTATATTGTGAAAGAAAAGTTAGCCAAAGTTATAAAATATTAACAAAAACAAGTATTAAAATTGTAGTTACATAAGTGCCTTTTCCAATCTCAGGACATCATAAAGCATTTCACAGCCAATGAAATACGCTTGAAGGGCAGTCACTTGTAACGCCATAAAATTGGAGGCAATTTGCACACAGTAAACTCCCACAAAAAGCAATGGCATTAAGATTAGGAAATCAACTTCAGTTATGTTGAATGATAAGTGGCAGCCAGCACTCCAGCAAGAATGCATCTGTCAAACAAAACTGAGATATATTTAATGTCCATCTGAGAGGACAGAGTGGACTTTGGTTGAACAGCCTGTTCAAAAGACATTACGAAAAACTCTATGATATTAGTCATGCTACGGAACCACATTATTCATCATAGCCAGTGACTTCAACCAGGCCAACTTCAAGAATGTGCTAAGATTCCACTAACACATCTCCTGTCCCACCAGAGGTCTGAACATCCTTGACCATTGCTACACAACCAAAGATGCCTACTCCTATATCCTCCAACCACATTTTGGAAAATCAAACAACACCACTTCCTAGCTTACAAGCAGAAATTGAAGCATGAGGACCCAGCACAGCAAGTTGTTCAGTGTTGGCCTGAGGAAATTGAAGGGCTTCTATGGGATTGCTTAGTGTCGGTGGATTGGAAGAACTTCAAGAACTCAGTGGGCAACCAAACCGAGTCTGCCATTTACATTAGAGACTTCATTATCATGTAAATGATTGTGTGTCGAAGAAGTTAATCCAAATATTCTCCAAATGGAAACTATGGATGGATGCGACCAAAGACCAGGTCTGAGGTTTTCAAGTTGGGTGACCCTGACCTATACAGGAAATTCAGGAACGACCTTTGCAAGGCCATCAGGGACGCTAAGAGGCAAAACCAAACTAGACTTGAGACCCAGACTAACCACATCGATAACTGTCATTTGTGGCAAGGCTTATACAACAAAATGGGCTACGAAGTGAAGAACAGTATTGTGGGCAACAGTACATCACTGCCCAATGAGCTTAAAGCATTCTACAGTCACTTTGAACAGAAAGGCAGTGAAACAATGTCACTCCCCAACAGCCTCTGATGTACCTGTACGCTCGGTCACCGCTGCAGACATTAGATCAACCTTCTTAAGGGTGAACCCACGGAGAGTGACTGGCCCAGATGGAGTCCCTGGCCATGCACTCAGATCCTGTGTGGGCCAGCTGACAGGACTATTCACAGACTATTCAACCTTTCCTTATTATGACCGGAAGTCCCCACCTGCTTATAGAACATCACCTTCATTCCAGTGCCAAAAAAAAATCATGCAGCATTCCTCAGTGACTGTCACCCGG
This sequence comes from Chiloscyllium plagiosum, assembly GCF_037043375.1. Taxonomy (NCBI): domain Eukaryota; kingdom Metazoa; phylum Chordata; class Chondrichthyes; order Orectolobiformes; family Hemiscylliidae; genus Chiloscyllium; species Chiloscyllium plagiosum. The sequence continues at coordinate 46,989,161 of NW_028270142.1, forward strand.
TAGTGCTGACCTCTATAGTTGTGACGTGCTTTGAAAGGTTGGCTTTGGCTCACATCAACTCCAGCCTCCCGGACTGCTTTCATCCTTTGCAAATTTGTCTACTGATGCCACGGGCCCATGGCAGATGCCATCCCCCTGGCCCTACACTCATCCCTGGAACATCTGAACAACAAAGAAACGTATGTCAGACTCCTACTTATTGTAGCTCCACCATCAACACCATAATTCCAAACAAACATATTTCCAAACTCCAAGACTGAGGTCTCTGCTTCACCCTCTGTAACTGAATTCTAGACTGCCTGACCAATGGACCACAGTCAGTAAGGTTAGGTGATAATACCTCCTCCACGATAATCCTCAACACCAGTGCCTGCAAGGCTGCTTACTCAACCTCTTACTATAATCCTTACAGACATACATGACTGTGTGGCCAGATTCCGCACCAATTCCATTTACATGTTTGCTGACAACACCACCATTGTAGTCCAATCTCAACAAGAGACGGAATACTGGAAAGGGATAAAGTGCTTAACAGCTTGGCGTAAAGACAACACTCTCTTTGTCAACGTCAGCAACTTAGTCCACCTACGTTGATACTACAGTCAAGAAAACACTGCAACATTTCTACTTCCTCAGAAGGCTAAGGAAATTCAACAAAGACCTTACAAATATTTATAGATGCTTTGTAGAAAGCAGTCCATCTGGGATGCATCATACATGATATGGCAACTGCTCTTGCCAGGACTGAAATAAACTATAGAGAGTTGTGAAAGCTGCTCAGTCCATCTCACAAACCAGGCTCCTCTCCATTGACTTCATCCATACTTCTTGCTACATCAGGAAAGAAACCAACATAATCAAATACCCCTCCCACCCCAGTTATACTGTCTTCCACCCTCTTCCATCAGGCAGAAGAGATAAAAGTTTGAATACACATATTAACAAATTCAAGAATAGCTTCTTCTCCGCTGTTGAATGGACCTCTTTCAAATTAATGTTGGTCTCTCTCTGCACCTTCTTGGCAGCTGTAACATTGTATCGTGCACTCTGTTCTGTTACCCGAATACACTTGTATAGTACAAACTGCCTGTAAAGCACATAAGACAACACTTTTCACTGTATCTTGGTACACGTAAATCAAATATCAAATATTAAGTCCAGGCAATCCGTGTTTTTGGAGGAACAAGAGAGGAGAGCAGGATCATTTTTCTGCACTAATTCAGAGTTGAAATGACACTGGATTTTTACCATTACTAATTACCATGCTCTCAAACGAACAAAGGAATCTTTGATAATGCGTTTCAACATTCATGAATGATTAATAGAGCTTACCATTGATAATGGCTCAATTGTTGATGATGTTTAATTCTATTTTAAGCCCAATTACTTCAGCCCATTGCTTCAAAATCAAAGTTATCTAAAGTACAAATTAGCATCAAAACAAAAAACATTTTTCAATTGCTCTTTAAGTGTTGCACCATTGTACAACATAATCAGCTGGATAATTCCATGCACAATTATACTGTACCGACAGTCTGCATATTCCTCAAAGAACAAGGCCATGTTATTTTTATGACCGCAACCTTTATCAATGCTCTATCCCCACAGCCATCCTAACTCCTTAAAATTGTAATGTTTAAGACTTCTAAAAATTCATTCATGGGATTTGGGTTTCACTGGCTGGGTCAGCAGTTATTACCCATCTTTAGTTGCCTAGGAGAATGTTTAATGAGCTCCCTTCTTAAATCACTGCAGCCCATTTGGTGTAAGTATACCCACAATGCTATTAGGGAGGGAGCTGCAGGACTTTGACCAAAGACAGTGTAGGAACTTGGGTTGATAAGTGACATGTGACATTCAGATCAGACAACTGCTAGGTAATGACCATTTCCAACATGAGAATTGAATCATTGTCCCTTGATGTTCAATGGCATAACCATTGCTGACACACCTATTTTTAACGTAGTGTTGGTTACCATTGACCAGAGAACTGGACTCGTCACATGAACATAGTAACTACAAGAGCAGGAATCCTGCAGTGTAGGAACAGTGATATATATTTAAGTCAGGTTGGTGATTGGTTTGGAGAGGAACTTGAGGTGGTGGTGTTCACATGTATCTGCTGCTCTTGTCCTTCTTGATGGAATTAGTTATGGGTTTAAACAATACTGTCCAAACAAGCCATGTGAATTTACCCAGTGCATCTTGTAGACACTGAACATTGGTGATGGAGGAAGTGAATATTTGTGGAACTGACGCCAATCAAGCAGGTCGCTTTGTCCTGAATGATGTAGTGGAGTATTTTTGGAACTGCAATAATACAGGCAAGTGGGCAGACTTCCATCACACTCTTGACATGTGCCTTGTAGATGGTGAATAGGCTTTGGTGAGTCAAAAGGTACATTACTCACTGCAAGATTCCTGTTCTTGTAGTCACTGGGTTTATATGGCGAGCCCAGTTCAATCTCTGGACAATGGCAACACTATGTTAATAATAGGTGAGAAAGCAATGATATTGCTATTATATATCAAGGGACAACGGTTAGATTCTCTCATTAGAAGTGGTAATTACCTAGCAGTTATCTGGTCCAATTGTTACTTGTCACTTATCAGCTCAAGGCTGGATATTGCTCCAGTTTTGAACATGGACTGCGTCAACATCAGAGGGATCACAAATAATGTTAAATATTATATAGTCATCAGCAAACATCCCCACCTCTGACCTTATGATGGAGGGGAGGTCATTGATGAAGCAGCCGAAGATGGTTGGGCTGACGACACTACCCTGAGGAACTCCTGCAGAGATGTCCTGGAGTTGAGATGATTGAACTTCAACAACTGTAATCATCTTCCTATGTGTAAGGTAGGACTCTAGCTTATTATGACCGATATAATTCACATTCCCACACTTGATCCACATGCTAATTTAAGACTATCTGGACATAAGCAGCAGGGCTGACTGTCAATAGGTTGCATAAAAAGAATAGACTTGAAGTTGATGGAAGGATGCCATTTTCAGTCGGCCATATTCCTGCAGTTTAATCCTCCTTGTCCCAGTCACTGAACCCAGTCAAGAAGCTATTCTAATCCCTCTCCAGTATCTTTACAATTAATAATGGTACTTAATAAGGATTCTGACAGGAATCCCACGTCTCTTCTGTCGCAGACTGAATGGAATTGGCAAGCACCAAGCCAAAATTTAAGACTGAGGTAAAAATTCGAAAATCAGAGCTCCTGACTGAGTAAATGCAAACAGAAGTGGGATGACACCCTGATGTGGAGATTAATGGCACACTTAAAAAAGGAACTCAATGAACGTGGAGATAGGAAGGCCATCTTTACACCTTCCCACCACAGGCTGAACTGGCTTGGGGTGCCAGCGTACCCAGTCTTCTGTTCCATCAGACAAATGCCACCCCAACCTGGTAGGTAGGGGGAGAAATGTAAAATTGTATACCTCCTGAGGTTCCTTGTCTAAGTTTCCAGGAGATTCTTTAATTTCTGGAGACTCCTAGCAAATGCAGATTGCTGATTGTGGTTTCCAATCCTAGCTGCAGAAGGGCAGGGCTGAGGGAAACCGCTATAAAAAAAAACTTAATACAGCAGTGAATCACTTTGTGAACCATCCCAAATGTAGTACAGGAAAAAAAGGCCATTCAGATGCTCAAGTCAGTTCCATCATTTAGACTATGACTGATCTTTGTGGGCAGCTCAGGGGTTAGCATTACCTCAGAGCACCAAGGACTCGAGTTCGATTCCCACCTCAGACGACTGTGTGGAGTTTGCACATTCCCCCAGTGTCTGCGTGGGTTTCCTCTGGGTGCTCCAGTTTCCTCCCACAATCCAAAGATGTGCAGGCCAGGTGAATTGGCATGTTAAATTACCCGTAGTGTTAGGTGCATTAGTCAGGAATAAATATAGGGCAAAAGGAATGGGTCTGGGTGGGTTACACCTCAGAGGATTGGTATGGACTTGTTGGGCAGAAGGGCCTGTTTCCATACTGTAGGGAATCAAATCTAATCTAATTTCTGGCTTAACTCCACCCATATGCCTTAGTTCTATATTCCTTGTTTCTACTGCTTCTTAAGCAGGCAGCAAACATTTGTTGCAGAATTCAGCAGCAGGGATATATTTATCTACTTTCTAGTTTTGAAAGGGAGGCAGGGAAAATTTGGAGACAGAAGCGGAAAGAGATTTTTAAAAAAAAAAATGTAATCAGACTGAAAGTCAAAACCATTTCATTACTTTGACCAAGATCTGTAATAAGATCTCTGGGCTCACCAATTGCCAGATCCTGAAGGGCTTACCTGTTCAATGGAAGAAAGAAATCTTTTCCACAAATGTAATTGATTTAGTTTGTGTGATTCAACACCTCTCTATAATACTTTGGTGATGGCCCCAGATCATAAAATGTTTGAAGCCACATCAGTTTGAAATCAGACATCAAATGAAATTGGGTAACACTGGGTCTTAATTTTAAGCCAGCAACAGAGCAATTTGTTGTTTTTGTTCTTCTCAACTGAGTCCTGGAAGTTGTTTGTGAGATTTTATTTTGCAAAAAAAAATTACACATCTAGAATTCTCTGTGAAACAATTTACTCATGCAAATTTTATTCATTTTCAAGAACAGATAGGAATATAATGCTAAATGGAAGCTTGCCAACGTGAATAACACACTGACAAGCAATTGTTCAATGCATTCAGTTGAGATCCTATTAATCCGACACTATTCTGGGCATGTATTGTCTGTGAATAGGCCACTTACAGGGAAAGGTTCATCAACTAAACTAGTGATGGTGCTATAAAAGGTATAAAGCAAAAACTGTTTCTCTCCATAAAGAAATTTCAGGATTAACACACTCTTGGCAACATTTAGAAAGAAAGTTTGGAGGATATTGAATACTTACTACAACATCAAAAGTTAAGTGTGGAAATATTGTCATCCTTTAGAATTTTCTTATAAGTATCTATGATCTTAAAATAACAATATATATAGCATTATGTTTTCTTTGCCACTATTAAGTATATTTGATAATTACCTTACTCAGCAGGACATTTATTACCTTTTGGGATTTATCATGCTTGACAACTTAAGCATAAGTGCTGCAGTGCCCCAACTGCCTTTTAAATAGAACAATTATAATAGTCCATGATGAGAAATTGTGGAATACATTATACTGTACAATCAATTTGTGTTGGGACCTAAGTTTGCCAGAGTGCTGTGTGATATATAGCTTTGTGTTAGTAAATGAAAGAGAGACTATGTAAATATCATGGTACAAACAGTCACCAGAACTGACGGATGAAGCCTCAAGTCCTTCAAAGGCAACGGCCATTTAGCCCATCTCTGAAAGTGCCATCTGAATAGTCAAACTCCCCTATAGTGCTTGTTTTTCCTATTAAGTAAGTACCCAGTTTTCTTTTAAAGTTTCCATTGAATTGGTTTCCATCATGCTTTCAGCCAGATCATCATTATGCACTGTATCAAAATAATTCGCATCTCCCCCAAGGCTCTTTTGCCCAAAGTCTTTGTTTTATTATTTTCCTTAAGTGCAAAGTAGTTTCTCCCCATAAACTCAATCAAAGCCTTTTCATGATTTGTGGGCGGCACGGTGGCACAGTGGTTAGCACTGTTGCCTCACAGCGCCAGAGACTCGGGTTCAATTCCCGCCTCAGACGACTGACCTGTGGGGAGTTTGCACATTCTCCCCGTGTCTGCGTGGGTTTCCTCCGGGTGCTCCGGTTTCCTCTCTCAGTCCAAAGATGTGCAGGTCATTCGCATTGGCCATGCTAAATTGTCCGTAGTGTTAGGTACAGGGGTAAATGTAGGGGTATGGGTGGGTTGCGCTTCGGCGGGTCAGTGTGAACTTGTTGGGCCGAAGGGCCTGTTTCCACACTGTAATGCAATCTAATCTAATTACAAATCCAGCTGCTGCAATATTGCTACAAAACTGACATGTTCCATCGGGATAGCAACTGGTTTGCTTTAAAAATTAAGGAGTAGAGGTTGGATTAGTCTGGGCATCAAAAAGCAACAAATCAGGAATCTATTGCTGAGTTTGGAGAGGTAAATTCATGTTGCCTGATATTGGAAATAAAAACAGCTTCCAAAGGTTTACATTTTATTGCCTTTGGTTCTTGAAAGCAGGGAGTGCCACCATTAACACACGGCAGAAAAACATCTGCTAAAAGAAATGATAATTAATGTAATCACATCTCTGGTCAGTCTTTAAATAAATATGGTTTTGCAATTGGTAAAACAGTACAAAGTAGTATAATTTTGTAGTCAATGCAAATTAATGCAATGTTACGATCTTGTGTTAAACCACCTCACATGCAGTTCCACCATAACAGCAGTAACAAAAAAAATTGCAATATGCATAAAATGTAGTCAGATCTTTTCTTTGTGGAATATTCAATACAAGTAACTCAAATACAATCAAGGTTTGCTCCCAGTTGTTAGTAAATACAGTTACAAACCAGAACCATCATCTGGTTATTATTTTATTGATTTTTAATAGTAATACCTGCTAGCAATATTTAAGTGCTCTGACCAGGATTGCATTTCTGTTTTTGAGATCTTGCTCTTAGTAAATTGGCTGCTGTGCTTCCCTCATTGTACAAATGTAAACTTCTTCATGGGACCTCTCTGTGGCTAGAGAAGTACTATATAAATGGAAGTCTTTCTTTCATTACTTGAGATAGACAGTCTCAGGCAGATCATAAACTTCAGACAGCCATAAAAGTGCACATTTGTCAAATGCAAGTTTTAAAAATACATCTTTTTCTCAATTTCTAATATTTCCACTCTCTTCCTTTCTCTTTTAGACAAAGTCAGTTTGCTGAAGGGATTAGTACTACTTGATGGCAGACAGTATGGCCGTGGGAGATATCACAGTGGAGTCAACCAACATACAAAAACGGAGTTATCTAACGTAGGTTATGGTACAACCATCAAGATGCATAGATAGAGTGCATAGCCAGAGCCCTTTTCCCATGGTGGAAATGTCTATTATGAGGGGGCAAAATTTTAAGGTAATTGGAAGAAGGTTTAGGGGAGATGTCAGAGGTAAGTTCTTTGCACAGAGTGCTTGGTGTGTGGAATGTACTGCTAGCAGTGGTAGTAGAGTCAGATAGATAGTACAATGAAGGACATGTAGGTTAGTCTGATTAAAGAGTAGGATAAAAGGTCGGTACTACATTGAGGGCCAAAGGGCCTGTATTGTGCTGTACTAGTCTATATCTTATGTTGAGAAGGAATCATTGTTGAATTTTCTCCCTCCACCTAAGGCCACATCATGCAATTAGTTGCAATGGTTTGACTTGCAGCTCAGATGAAACAAGACTGACCAAGTGAAATGCAGGTCCTCCTTGAATATAGCTCATTCTTACACTGCCTGGTGGATAAGCCAAGGTTAACTCCTACTTGCATAGTGCAGGGGAGCATTCCATCATGAACTTGCACTGGTCATCAACCATCTGAGCACAATGGTACAAACATGGCAAACATATTATATTGAATAAAGCCAACTGCTTCTCAATCTGGGGCACAACTTTCAGTGGTTACTGTACTTGTACTAGAATCACTTTGTTTCTCGACCCCACCTATTCTTACACCATCCAAGCCATGTGAATTGTTCCTCCTACTAACATGTATAAACTCACATTTTTGGTGTTGAGCTTCATTACTAAACTTACAAAATGACAACATTTGGTTAATGTCCTCCTGTAATTTGTTGTGGTCTTCTTCAGTGTCAACAATCTGACCAAACCTCACCTTTCTCCACGGTGTCATCTAAAAATTTTAAAATTGTGTTCTTCATTCAAAAGCTCAAAATCAGTGATGTCAATTGTGAATGACAGTTTTCAGTACGTCCAGGCAGCTGGCATCAGGAAGACAATGTTGCAAGAATTTGACTGAATAGCCTAAGGAGAGTCACTAGCCAGGCTTACTGGGGAAGTGACCACATTTCTGGGATGCAGACAGTTTGAAATTACAATTGCAGCAATTCCTGCTATTAAACTGCACATTTTACCATGGCAAACAGATCAGACTTGGTTTTATTATGCTGACACCAATAAAATTCACAATGGAAGTTGATTGATGTTCAGAAAGATCCAAATATAGATCATCAATATGAAGATAGAGGGCCTGGTACCCCTTCAAATCATGCCAGCCCCACACTACATCACTAATCCTCACACTGCTGCCTGGATCCTAAGCTCTGCCATTTCTTCTCCAAAAGTCTCCACCAATTTCTCCTCCTTCAAGACCCTGCTTAAATGTGCCCACCCTCACAGCCTTTGGCTCGTTTCAGTTTTTGATCAATACTGTTTGCATGAACCTACATTAAAAAGGTGCCAAATAAATAATTTGTAGCAGTGGCACATACCTAACCCACCATTTGTCAGGCCAACTAGGGAATTACAATTGAAAGTGGCCTTGCTAGTATTGTCCACTCTTTGGTAGAAGAGGGAAAGTTTATTATAGCAAGTACAACACAGATGTGAATCTAAATCTGTGGCAAACAGACAATATGCAAAATGTTACTTGGAGCAGGGTTCACACTTAAAACGTGTCTATAACCCATTTATGGCCCCTGCAAGAAACATTTCCTTACTCTTTCTAGAAGCAGGAAGGTCACTGCACCTTTTATATCTAATGACTTTTTCATCTCCATGTATTTTCCCTAACCATGTAGCTTATCTCTCTAGTCACCTCATCATCTTTTAAAGTGGATTGGCTTATTTCATTATAATCTTGCACATTCCAAATGGACAAGTTGATTGTGGTTCTTAAATTGATGAGAAAATTTTTCTCAGCACTGCCAAAGGATTTTACTCTTTATTGTATTGCTGTACCCATGTTACCAGATCACAAATAAAGAGAGAATGTTGATAGTTAAGAAATCATTAGTTCAAGCAAAAATCATGTTTCTCCTCAAGGGGAAATAAAACGTAGCAGCTTAAAATTCTAGAGCACTTATCACAACCTCACAAAGTCCCAAAGTACTATGCAGCCAAAGAAATTGTTTTGATATGCTGTCATTGTTAAATTGTTGGCAAACACAGCAACCAATTTGAACATGCAAGATCTCACAGACAGCAGAAAAGGTAAATGACTTGACATTTGATAAGGTTGGTCATGGGATAAGAGTTGGGCTAGATACTGGGTGAACTCCCTTGCTAGTCTTTCAATCAATTTGCACAAGCCAGTGACGTTTTTGAACTTTGATGAGAATTCATGGTCGCTCTGTGTACAAAATCTACGGTCCCTTAACTCAAAGGTAGGAAGGACATCAGTTTCCCATGTGTTATGTATGCAGAAGAGGCCATTATAGAAAAACAGATAAGAGGTTAGATATTATTACATATACACACTCATGCTCATATATACCACCCAAATAGTTGTATTCATGTCGAGTTTATTACATAATCCTAAATGTAAGCAATTAACAGCCATTTACATTTATTGTTGAAAGATGCAGTTTTGGACAAAATTGAAGTCACAGTCACAATGTAAAAGTTTTATTCTATTACATAGTTAATCCAATAGGACATTATCTGTTGGACCATAATGTTAATTTTTGGCTGCAAAACAAAATACTATAAGAAAGACATCTTTGATATAATGTATTTTTCAAAAAAAAAAATGTCCAGAGCATACTTTTTTATTGAATGAGCAAAAGAAAATGTATAACAAAACAAAATAGCATATACAGTGGAAATCATGCAAGATTGTCAATTAAGATAGCAAGCCAGTTGGTATGAGAGTTCGGGCTGGTTCATGATACTGGCTTCTTTGCATGATATGATTTTGCAGACACTCCTTCCACAACACAAAACAGTCGTCTCAACTTTCCTTTTTTGAAGGGAATGAAAATGGAAGGGGTTCAAGAAGGGGAGAAAGAGCTTACTCTTGCTCACTGCAAGTGTTTGCAACCAACTAGTGGTCTTAACAAAAGCCTAAAAAAGGAGGATTTGTGCACATTTCCATTCTTGACACAAATGATTGGATGTCCCAGAAAGAGGTACAATTTTGTGAAAAAACGTCTTCCTCCGAAATATAAAAGGCTACTCAATTTCATCTCCACAAACACTGGCATTTAGATTCCAAGTGACTTCCAATCACAATCTTATCAGTCTTGAAAACAAGATCTTGCTAAGTTTGTACTATGTGCCATATAATACTGTGGTGAAGGTATTTACAAATGGCTTTGGTTTAAGTATACACTAGGGATAATAAAACAAAGTATTGACTACTTCATTGGACATGCCAAATAATGAAGACTAAAGACTCATCTGCTGAATTTTTCAAAATATAACCCTGCAAAACTCACCACATAATGACTAGATTTATACAAAGCCTTGTATTATGCTTCGCATTTTGGAGTTTTGAAATATTTAATCAGTATTCTTTTTTCCTTTTACTGAATTTTAGATCAATAGCACACCTTTGGTTTTTCTGAGTGTTTCATGTTACATGCACTAAAAAGACAACAAACACATTTGGTGATCTTCAATTACAGTCCATTTTTATTTTCTCTCCGTTTCTATCACCAGTTTCTCTTACTTCAAAATAAAGATGCAATGTCTCTGGGCCATGGGTATATCTAAATTATGAGTAGCTGAACACAGGACATCTGTTTATGAAGGGATGACAATATTTCTGCCTCATTCTCTGCTCTCTTAAAGCAAAATGCTCAACTGCCAACCCAGTCAATTCCACTCCTTGAAACAATAAATCTAGATTTTTATGCCCACTGAGCACAAACTGGTGAGAAAAGAAATGAAATTGATCTTTCACTCAGATACAGCTCACAAGCCCTCCTGAGAAGAACACACTCAGAAGAAAAGCAAAAGCTTGTGAGCAAAGGAGATGAGAGCAACAAACAGATCTAAAGACTAAAATTGCAGATAAACAGAGAAAAGTGGTTGAGTGGAGAAGAGAGCTATAGGTAAAGTCGTTGAAAGAGTAGCGTCACAGCCAGTGGTGACTGGCAGACTGGAATAGCTGTCAATGAAAGGAAAAGTCTCGCATTTTTTATACTGACTTTCATCAGTTCACAACAGCGCAAAGCTTCTTACAACCAATGTGTAATCACTGCTGTAATGGTGAGTGTTAAGTTGACTGACAAGCAGCAGATTGACAGCAAGTTGATTGACAAACAGATGGGTGGGGCGGTGTGTGAATGTAACTGAAGAGACATGCAAGTCAGTGAGAGTCACCACACTCCCAGAGGACCATAGCCTGCTCTCTGACTAGTGAAAGGAGACAAATGCTGGAGAGTTCAACTGGACAGTTACCACACCTCAGGTAAGGTGGGGCCTTTGTGGGGAATCGATTGGTATGGGATTTGAACCTAGGCTGTTGGTATCAGTCTTCATCACAGACTAGCTGTCCAGCCAACTGATATACAGGCCAAAAGGCAGAGAAACAGGATACGGAGATAGTCCAGAATAACATGTGGCTCCAAAGCAGGCTGGAGTGACAAGACAATCCCTGAAATTAACCCGAAGTGAAGAGGCATGTGGTTTGCTGGGATTCAGACAGCCATGTCGTCTTAGGGCCAACCTGATCTCACTGGGCTCAATGACATTTGGGTTTGCGCAGAGTGCAACAAGACTCTGGGGGGAAACATCCCAACACAAATCAAAGATCACAAAAATTTTCATCCATCCTGATGTACCAGGCCAGAAGTGTAATCGCATAGCCACTGTAGCCAGGCTACCCTGTTAACTCCTTGAGACAATATTTAATTTGAATAATCCTGTACATTCTGTGCAAATGCACTTGAAGGCATTTTGGCTGAAATCAAAACATACATTAACTTTGAAAATATTTTTAAGACATGAATTTCTTGGCATTTCAATGTACTGAATATACAGAGGTTCATGGACTCTGTCAGACTATACTACACTGTGCACAGAAGATAAAGACACGCATGTATCTATGACTTGCAGAAGAATATTTCTCTGGCTAACTCCTGGACAGTTATCCCACAATAGTTACAATATTTCCATGTAAGCAATGCTACCATCACTATTGAAGAAAGTGGCATCTATCTGCAGCAACATGTTGACAAAAATGTATTTAAATTTATTGGTAATACATTTGAACAGTTTGGATGTGTGAGCGAGAGAAAAATTCATTAGGTCATTGCTCAGGGCACGTGGGCGTGCATTTCCATCCAACCACTTTTGTTCCTGTCAAAAAATCTGTATCTCTGCAAATTCAAATGCAGTCAGATTTAATGTCAGTGTAGGGCTCGCACAAAGAGAGAGAGTCTAACTGTTGCTGCTAATTGCTGCAGTGGGTTGGCTAATAGGGATGGCACAATCTTTTGAGAGAGAAACATTAACAAGCAGAAGGGAGAAGCAGAGATCTAGTATGTTATCAGCAGCAAGTGCACTGAATGGAGACTGACATTGAGTTCAATATGGAACGCTTCCACTCGTTTGAGTAGGAGATGGGATGGAAAAAACTATAAACGCAAATCTGAGTTCTCAGATACATCTCCATGATTGCACAGTGCTCTTTGATATCAGAATGCCTTCACCACTTCACTTTCTGAAGAATAGTTCATAAAATGCCATATCAGCAAATATGCTTCCGATCTAATGAATCAGACAATTGCTTTTCTAAATCCATAGCAAAATAGTTTTAATCTTACTGTGAAATCTATTTGCTCTAAGTTATAGTGAAGGTTCAGAACAAGCTTTCACTTCCTACCAACAGTACTTTCAAATTGTAGCATCTTTGTTTCTCTATAATGGAATAAAATGGAGAGAAAAATCACACTTTATTGGGCTGGTAGGATACCTGTTGCAAGTCCTACGTCACTAAAGGCTGTGTCATATACAATGGCTACTGCTATGCTTCTGATGAGCCACACCATTTCTGTGACAAACTAACAATTACAACACCACATTTCACTCATTGTGACTGACTGAGACCAACAACTTCCAGAAAATTTAAAAGTTCACTTATTTACAAACTGCAATGAAAGACAAACACGACTTGGAATAATCCAAGTAATTCGTAAACTGTACAAGAAGGAAAGTATTCAGGTCCCTTATAAAAACAAAAACGTAGTTTCACCACATGATGGTGAACAGCTTGGATTCTGCAAGTCATAGGGCGTTTATAATTCTGTTCTATGCAGCAAATGTGACATTTTTGTTTGCTTTACAGGATTCTGAAGAGTTGTTGTTTTAAATCTGTAGGATATTTCACTAATAAATCCATACATTTCCTGTCAACTAGGAAGCAACAATCACCGGCAATAATCGTTGAGTTCAGCTGTATCCAAAAGTTGTTAATTCATGTAGTAAATTTGTCTTATAGGACAAATAAAAACTACTACACTCCATCCTTACATACATTTGGACTCTTGCTATCTGTGCCAAGATTTATTTACAAAGAGATTGACCTCAGCACATAAAAGATTACACAAAGCCACAAGGGATAATCTCAGCCAGTAAAGCATTGGCAGATATTCATTTGTTTCAATTCAACATTATTAATGAGGTATAATCACAGGCAATAAAAAAAAACTGGGGGCGTGCAGTCTAACAGAAAGGACATCAGGTTGAGAATTAAATGGTTGAATCACTGCAATTTCTGAAGGTCCATGTAAAACAAAAGGAGTTAGATTAAAAAAGTGATTCCAATTGATCGCAGAGTGGAGTAAAGGATAGTGACTACAACAGAATCTTAAAATATAAGACTTTTTTTGGAAAAAAAGTGATTGATGTTCATGGAAAGGGCCATATCAGAATTGACTACTATATTTGAGTAAATTTCTAATCAAATTCATGGAGTACCCTCACAGAGAAGATATACTGTTCATTCTCCAAAATCAAGAATGTCAAGATTCCATCTGCTGTACATTATTAGCAATCCAATTCACACTTGATGATCTACACTAGTGATCAAATAATGCATTGGTAATCAGGGAGATTTACTATCACCAATTCAACGAACCAATCAAAATCAAAGAGATGGGTCTCATCTTACTGCTCAACAGTGAAAGATGCATTAATAATTTAGAAAGTATTGTCATAATATTTTGTGAATTAGTCTTGAAACTGTGAGCTTCTTGAAGATTTTAGAAACAGCACTCACGTTCCTTTCCTCGAGAATATTTACATCTTAAAACATGCACAGTCCTTTTACACTAAATGAATTGTGGAACACAATGCACAAGCCTAATGAGTCTACCAATATTCTAATGCAATACCTTTTTAAAAACAAAAACAGGGAGTTCTTCATTATTAACAAACTATTTAAAAGGAATAAAACAGGAAAAGACTGTCAACATTTATAATGGGCCATTTCAATGCTTGCCGATACTGAGACAGTTTGAACAACCCTCTTCTGAAGGTTTTAAGCTCCTGTTCAGTCCTTTATGCCTCAGAGCTCACCTTGCCCTTCTCAGGTACTTTCCTGGAACCTTCTTGCCCAAAAAACTTTCCCAGCTGGTCGAGTATCCCCGAGTCTCTTTGCCTTGAGTGGGCTCCTCCAGCTTGCTTCGCATGGTCTGAGGCGCTTGCGGATGCCATTTGTTTTGCTACTTGTCCCTTCTTAGCTGATGATTGTGAGGACAGTTTCTGCACTTCCATCAAATCTGAGCTCGACACAGGAACTGAGCTATCCTCTTGGATGGCTTGAAGGTCTTCGGATTCCGATGGGCGGTCTTTGAAGGTGTTGTCCTCACGTCCTGGCGCGTCACGAGAAAAGAGGCGGACCAAGTGTGGGCGCCCAGCTGGCTCAGCTGTGCTGGGCGACTTCCAGGCATTCTTTGGATCCTCTACACTCTTGGAGCCTGGCGCTACCATCTTCTTCTGCTTTGAGGAAGATCCATTGTTCTGATTAACATCTGCCTCGGCTGAAAATAACAAGCACCAGCAATGAATACAAAATACATCAGAGAACAATGCTACATTTCACAAGAACACTATTAGTCATTGGTCACCATCAGCTCAAGCGCACAGAAGCGAATTAAACTTTATAAGTTTTACAGCAGTTACCTTTCTGTCGAGTTTCAATTCCTTTCAATCACAGTTACAGTTTAAAATCAGAACTAGGCAGAATATTAACCCTTTTTTTATAAAATCACATGCAAATTGAGACAGAACAGTACATATACTATTCACAGTTCCATACAGTATCAAAACATCAAGCCATCAGCATACTAAATATGTTTTAACAGTTATTCTTTGTTTGACTGAATACAGTTATTGAGAAAGGAACAAAAGGGGGTTTTGGTGTCATAGCATGGTGAACGTTCGGTGTCAGTGATTGAACAGAACTCTAAAAAACGTTACCTAGCTTTTTTTTAAAAAACTGTACTACTTATGAATCTTTCATCATGTCAACTGCAAACTATTATTCACTAACATTTTCCAAGCAGCTTCAGTATCTGTACAAAACCAATAAAAATATTACAAATACAAATCCAGCAAGTTCACATATTGAAGGATTGTACCTCCATATTTGTCAGTATTTGCATAATTCAAACAAGGCTCAAGAAACTGGTTTGGATAGTTAATGAGGAGTACAAACTCAGAACAGATGCAGGGGAGAGGCGAGGACTTTGTGGTAAAGTGGCAACGTCCTTAACTTTGAGCCAGGCAGCCCAGATTCAGGTCCCACCTCCTCTGGAGGTGTGTAATAACATCTCTGAGCAGGTTGTTCAAAAATATCTATCAGGGAGAAAGGTAACCTAAACTCCGTTAGAGGAAGTACACATACCAACATTTTGCAAGCTCTGGCTTTAGGATATTCTGCTAAATTGAAGAATGAATGGTTAAATCTCAATTACTGAAAGCTGTTGATTAAATTATATAGCTAAATGTAGAAATGTATTATTTATCTATACCAGTGAAAGAAGACAGATGACCTGCGCCTCCGTTATTTTGAAGGCTATGGTTAAGCTTTCAGAAAAACCACACAATATACATTATCAGAGGTGTCATTTTCAGGTGAGGTATTAAATGATGTTCCCTTTTATTTTGCAGGTGGACACAAGATCCCATGGTGTAGAAGAACATTTGTTGTCATGGTAATGGAACTTCGGGGAAAAAGTATCCTTGGTTAGGATTGACAGAAACCTCTGTGGGATAGGCTATTGGTCACTTTAACTTTACTAACATTACAGTTAGAAGAATGTTTTATAAAAGACATGAGTGAGCTCAGCATGATACTACATAAATCTTGTCAAATAATCTTCCAACACTGATTATGTAGACTGAGTACTTCATATTTCAATAGGCCTTTTGCACCAGTCAGCAGAGGATATTTTCTAATTCGACCACCCTGGAAGTGTCATGTTCAATATTTATCATTCAATGTCACGGAGAACAGTTATCTGATTGATGCTTATGTGGTCTTTGTGTTATTGGCCACCATATTTCTCACAATGCAGAAATTTATTGGGACATTGAGATTGTGGAAGGTACTATATAAATGCACATTTTCCCATTGGACAAACGATACTTTTAAAGGGAAAATAAAACCGCCCAAAGATTACAATAATGTGGGTAGTAATAAATTCTTGAATAAAAAAACTTGACAGGAGAAAGATGAAAATGCAAGTGATGTTTCTTCATGATTTTCCCACTCTTTCCCAATTTTTTGGGGGGCTGAGATTGTGTGGAGAAGGGGGTCGGGGCCCATTTTACATAACTACTCATGTAATTCAGAATAACATGATTCCAGATTGAAACTGGGATTCAAACGCAGCAACAGACAACAGAGTTGAGCATTTATTGAAAGCTTGATTAATTTTTTGCTTACGGCAAGAGGGTTTTGATCCTGACCCACTGAGCACAAAATGTTCAACAAAGGCAGGTCCCACCTGCAAACATTAATAATGTTACTGCCCATGAGTACAAATTGAAAAGTAGGTATGTTGTATCGTGTGTAAACCAACAACACACCAACCTACATTTATTATCTCATCTCTTAACTAACACAAAAGTATTAACAGTTAATTATTATACCATTAGGGTGAGATGAAAATGTTACACCTGAGCAGAATAATCATTACAACCATTGAAATTTGAAAACATTTGAGAAAACTTGATGAATTTATAAATTGACCGTGCAATGAATCACAGACCTCAGACTTTAAACATGGCAGCTCAGTGGTTAGCACTGCTGCCTCACAGCATGAGCAACCCAGGTTTGATTCCATCTTCGAGCTAGTGAGTGTGTGGAGTTTGCAAATTCTCCCCTTTTCTGCGTGATTTTCCTCCAACATGTGTTCTGGCTTCCTCCCACAATCCAAAGATGTGCAGGTTAGATGGACTGGCCATGCTAAATTGCCCATTGTGCAGGCTAGATGGATTTGCCAAGAGAAATGCAGGGTTACAGCGATAGGGTAGTGGGGTGGGTTTGGCTGGGTGCTCTTTGGAGAGTCAGTGAGGACCTGATGGGCCAAACGGCCTGCTTCCAAACTGTAGAGATGCTATGATTCTAACAGAATGGGCATCAAGTAATAGAGTTACTACAAATAACTAAAGTGACGTGTTGAGTTGCCTGTTAAAGACAGGGAGAAAGGCAAAACTTAAGTAGGAAGAATCAAATAAATTGGACCAGAATGGCTGATTCAATTCTGATTCAAATAATCAAAGTTGTGCATTGTGCCGCTCAGTGAGAACAAGCAGCTAGAGAAGGGAATTATGTTTTGGTAGGAGCAAACCATCATGTTTAATGATCTTAAGCTTTTCTGGTTTACCTGTTGACTTGATATCAGATAGGCAGATTGATAACATAGACATAACCATTAAAAAGGAGTTGGCAGAAATGTCAGATTTTCTGTCATAGGAAATCTACCAGATTGGAAAACTAATTCTGTCTCATTTGTTACCTAGCACCATGTAAGCATTTTGGGACCTTGCACAGGGGGGCTCGATGGTAAAGAACGAGAATGAGATTTAATAGCACAGCCTCATTTCGCCAATAATTCTGCTAGTTTAAGATATACAGAGGAACCTTGATTATCCATGGGCAGGGAGTGTTTTGTTTGGTTAATTGAATTCCGGATAATTGAATGCCGGATAACATCGTTTAGCCCAGCATCGGGACCTTGCGATCATGCCGGATAATCCGATATTCGGATAATTGAAAGCTGGAAAATCGAGGTTCTTCTGTAATCCAGGCAAAAATGAACAAAAGCAAACCTCTAACTTCCCTTGGTTAGGTTTGCTTCACGCATACTACCCATGGTGGAGTGAGACATTGTGGAGATCACCCATAACGTGCAACATTCACAACATGATGCAATCCCTTATGAAAATTAATACCCCTCATGTGAAATTCGCAACATAGCTACAAATGCGAGGAGGATCAGAGACATGGTGGAGAAAGTACTGACTTGTTTTATATTTGATGAAGCTCAGTTCCTAACGTAAAATCCAAAATAGTGGGAATATGCAGGAGTTCAGGTAGCAGCCAGGAAGACTAAAATGGAATTAATGTTTCTGGTCAATGACTACTTCGAATTCTGGGGCACAAACTAACTCGAGTCCTCTCTCAATTTTACCTGATAAATATTTCTATTATTTGAAGTTTTTAATTTCATATTTCCAGTATCTGCAGTATTTGCTTTCTATCTACCCACAGATGTTTAATGCAGCATTTATGTTCCGTTACAGAGATCTTTGCATTCAAATACTGAAACCTGACAGCATGTATACCCAGTCATGCTATATACTGTTTTTTGGGGGTATTAGATGAATCATGTTTTTGTATTAGGAGTTTAGTCTTGCATTTGTGAAAAAAAAAGACAAAAATAATAAGAGAATCTATCAAGTTGTACATAACACTTGGAATTCCTCTCTACGTGTTTACAATCACCAGTGGGTCACTCAGGAAAGGGAGAGAGAGAGAGAGAGATTATAAACAAACAGATAGAATTGAGAAATGGCGAACACACAACACAGCTGGTCTTTTTTACATGGAATTTACAGCAATAAAAACAGGTGTTTGATCCCAACTGTTCTAGGTTAGTGTTTATAGTCCAGAAGAAATCCTCCCAATGGACTTCAGCTCAACCTATTTGCAAACGCTCCTTTTCCTTTCTCCTATATGTCATGATCTAGCTTCTCTTAATTACATCTATATTATTCATCTCAACCTCGTCCTATCATAGGATGGTTCGTGTGGAAGTTGCTGTGGTTAAAGGCATTTTTCTTGAATTCCCTATGAATTGATTAATACTAACTTCTATTCATGACTCTTAGTTCTGGGCTCACCTGCAAGTGGGAAAAATGTTTTTTCATTCAATCTCTATCAAACCATGTCACAGAACTAAAGACTTCCACAAGGTCACCTTTTGGTCTTTCATTATTTAAAGTAAAAGCAATTTCATTTTCATTCAGTCTTATATTTTTCCACATTCTTCTCAAATGCTGCCTTCATGGCAGCAAGACTCCAGTGTTCATATAAACACATTCGGAAGTCAGATCGACTCCAGGGATAATGGAGGTGTAGAATTTTGCTGTGTCAGGGATGCAAACTATTGTCTCCAAAGACAAATCCAAAAGATTTCTACATTGCAAGCATGTAAGCAAGCCATTTTCTGAGGTGTTTTAGGTGTTGGAGATGATTTCTTCTAATTCCAAGTGCAGCACTTACTGTTTTATGAGCTGTTGTATTGTTTTGGAACTTTGGGGGAAAAGGGATCAAAACAACTTTAAAAAGGAGGAAACAGGCAGACATAGTCAGAGAAAGAAGCCTACACTGCTGTCTAACACAGCAGTGAATCTGCACAATTACTGCCCTTGTTGTTAGAGTTCATGTATCTCTGGACTTCGGAGTGCATCTAGGAAAAATTAACTATCAGTGAAATTCATAGCTAACCTTGGAGAAGGCTGTGTGGGAGAGCTCACATCACAGGAGCAGATAAGAGCATAGTTTTTAAGTGTAACCCTGCTGTAAATCTACAATAGTGAGTTTAATGGATTCTTTCTTTACTTTATGTTTTATTGAGATCTGTCTCTTGATTAAATTTTAAAAACATAAACCATAAGTATTAAGTTAGCCTGGAGCAGTGTTTTTTTAGAGCATTGAAATGGTGCTATTTTCTGGGTCTGTAGATTGTAAAGGATCAAAGATGGCCTTCACTGGAGTGATATGCTCTTCCTGTTAGATGTGGGAGTTTAGGGAGAGTTTCCATGTTAGTGATGATTATGTCTGCAGGAAATGTCTTTGGTTTTGAATCCTATCATATTGCATGGATTGGTTGGAGCAGCAATCATAGGCAATAAGGAATTTACAGGAGCCAGGGGCTGTGATGGATGGCAGATATAAGAAGGGAGAAAAGCCGCAGATACAGACAGGTAGATGGTTAACTCCAGGAAAGGTAGGAAGGGTAGGCAGGTTGTGCAGGAGTCTCATGTGGCTATTCCCATCTCAAAAAAAGTCTGCTGTTTTAGAAAACGTAGGGGGTGATATATTCTTAGGGGAATGTAGCACAAACAACCAGGTTTCTGGTACCGAGACTGGTTCTAATGTAACAAGGGTACATCAGGTCCAGGAGATCGATTCTGATAGGGGACACTCTAGTCAGAGTCACAGACAGACGTTTCCGCTGCCAGCAACGAAAAATCAGAATGGTGTGTTGCCTCTCTGGTGCCAGGATCAAGTACATCTCAGAGAGGGTGCAGAATGTTCTCAAAGGGGAGAGGGATCAGCAGGAGGTCATTGTACATATTGGAACCATGACATAGGAAGGGAAAAGGATGAGATTCTGAAGGGAGAATGTAGAGAGTTAGGCAGGAATTTAAAAAAGGTCCTCGAGGGTAATAGTATCTGCATTACTCCCAGTGGTATGAGCTAGGGAGGGTAGGAATAGGAGGATAGAGCAGATGAATGCATGGCTGAGGAGCTGGTGCAGGGGAGAAAGATTCACATTTTTGGATCATTGGAATCTCTTCTGGCGTAGAAGTGACCTTTACAAGAAGGACGGATTGCACCTGAATTGGAAGGAGACTAATAAACTGGCAGGGAGATTTGCTGCTCTGGAGGATTTAAACTAGTGAGGTAAGGAGAGATCTATCTAAGACTGATACAGTTGAGAAAAGGAGCAAGTCAAACAGTCAGAACAGGCAGGAAAAGAGCAGAGAACAAGACTGATAAATTAAACTGCATTTATTTCAATGCAAGGGGCCTAACAGGGAAGGCAGATGAACTCAGGGCATGGTTAGGAACGTGGGACTGCTAGGTAAGGTGCAAAACTTGACCTACCCTTGGGAAATAAGGCAGGGCAGGTGACTGAAGTGTCAGTGAGGGAGCACTTTGGTGCTAGCGACCATAATTCTATCCATTTTAAAATAGTGATGGAAAAGGATAAACCAGATCTAAAAGTTGAAGTTTTAAACTGGAGTAAGACTAATGTTGACGGTATTAGGCAAGAACTTTCAAAAGCTGATTGGGTGCAGATGTTCGCAGGGAAAGGGATGGCTGGAAATGAGATAATAACAGTTCAGAGACAGTACATTCCTGTTAGGGTGAAAGGAAAGGGTGATAGGTGTCGGGAATGGTGGATGATTCGAGAAATTGAGGTTTTGGTTAAGAAAAAGAAGGAAGCACATGTCAGGTATAGACAGCAGAGATCGAGTGAATGCTTAGAAGAGTATAAAGGCAGTAAAAGTATACTTAAGGGGGAAATCAGGAGGGCAAAAAGGGGACATGAGATAACTTTAGCAAATAGGGTTAAGGAGAATCCAAAGGTATCTGTAAATAGTTACCCTTTTGTGCTTAATGTAAGGAGAGAATAGGGCCCCTCAAAGATCAGCAAGGCAGCCTTTGTGTGGAACTGCAGGAGCTGGGCGAGATACTAAACAAGTATTTTGAATCAGTGTTTTCTGTGGAGAAGGACATGGAAGGTATAGCGAGTGGGGAAATAGTGGTGACATGTTGAAAAATGTCCATTTTACCGAGGTGCTGGTCCTGGATGTCTTAAAATGCACATAAGTGGATAAATCCCCAGGACCTGATCAGGTGTACCCTCGAACGCTGTGGGAAGCTAGGGAAGCGATTGCTGGGCTCTTTGCGGAGATATTTGTATAGTCACAAGTGGGGTGCCGGAAGACTGGAGGTTGGCTAACCTGGCACCACTATTTAAGAAAGGTGATAAGGAAAAGCCA
This sequence comes from Chiloscyllium plagiosum, assembly GCF_037043375.1. NCBI lineage: Eukaryota > Metazoa > Chordata > Chondrichthyes > Orectolobiformes > Hemiscylliidae > Chiloscyllium > Chiloscyllium plagiosum. The sequence goes on from NW_028270142.1 coordinate 47,011,319, forward strand.
GGGAACTATAGACCCGTGAGGCTGACATCGATGGTGGGCAAGTTGTTGGAGGGAATCCTGAGGAACAGGATTTACGTGTATTTAGAAAGGCAAGGACTGATTAGGGATAATCAACATGGCTTGGGGTTGGAAAAAGCATATCTCACGAACTTGATTGAGGTATTTTTGTAATAGTAATGAAGAGGATTGACGAGAACAGAGCTGTGGATATGATCTATATGGACTTCAGTAAGATGTTCGACAAGGTTCCCCATGGGAGACTGGTTAGCAAGGTTAGGTCTCATGGAATACAGGGAGAAGTAGCCATTTGGATACAGAACTGGCTCAAAGGTAAAAGACAGCGAGTGGAGGGTTGCCTTTCAGATTGGATGCCTGTGACTAGTGGAGTGCCACAACAATCAGTACTGGGTCCACTGTTTTTCATCATTTATATAAATGATTTGGAAGTGAACATGGTGGTATAGTTAGTAAGTTTGCAGGTGACACCAAAATTGGAGGTGTAATGGACAGAGACAAAGGTTACCTTAGAGCATAACAAGATCTTGATCAGATGGGCCAATGGTTTAAGGAGTGGCAGATGGAGTTAAATTTAGATAAATGTGAGGTGCTGCATTTTGGAAAGGCCAATCCGGGCAGGATTTATACACTTAATGGTGGAGGCTGGTACAATTACAACATTTAAAAGATATTTGGATGAGTTTAGAGGATTAAAGGACAAGTGCTGGCAAATGGGACTAGATTAGATTAGAATATCTGGTCAGCATGGACGAGTTAGACTGAAGGGTCTGTTGCTGTGCTGTACATCTCTATGACTTATTTTGAGAGTATGTTTTAAAATGCTAAGATTTTGATTCAGGCCTTTAATTGTGTGTTTACAGGTCTGTTCACAAAGCAACATATTGTAGAACCTCACCCCGCCTTGACAAACAAATTTAGAGAGTAATTTGGAAAATTACTTCACTGAAACATTGTTAACACCAATTGAAGTAACATCCCAAGAGAAGCTAATTCTCATCAGTGAAGGGAAACATCTACATCTCGCACTCAGCAGCGGCCCCAAGATAACACAAGTATAAGGAGGGTATTCCAAAAATAAAGGTAAATCAAGTCTCCTGGAGTGTAACCTAGAAAATAATAATTGCAAAGACCTTCCTCCTCAATCATTCCTGCCCAGTTTCCTCCATACACAATGGAACAGATCTGATCTATTGAGCCAATAGAAACAGAATTTCACAAATAAAATTTGGGACTGATTTGACATTTTATAAAAAAGAGTTGCCCTGAATTAGACAATCAACTCAGAACTAAGGGTTCTTAAGAGGATAAATTGCACATCCCATGAATCAAATGACCCATTACAGCTGGTTAATTTAGTTTCTATTCAATGTTTTAATGTTGCTTCGAACACAAATGAAATTCTAAACTGCAATGATATTTTACAGGACACTCACTTTATATCAAATTCTGAAATTTCCATTAAATATACGAAGAAGCAAGGAAGTGCACAAACGTTTAGGGTAGAGGTCACAAAAGTAATTTTAAAAAGCCATAACTACAGGCTCTCTCTCAAAGCACTTAGCATTTAGTAATAATGCAGAAGAATTGACACTGCAAATGGAAATATCTATAGATACGTCTGACTTTTTTTGACTATTTCACACAGCATGCATTCTCTTGTTGAAAGAGAGCGAAGAATGGATCTAAGACTAATGTTTAAAGTTAATTAGGGATAATTATGAGGGCGTGAAGACAGAGGTGGCTAAAATGAACTGGTTAAGTTAGGTTAAGGGATAGATAAGTAGAGTTATAGAGATATACAGCACAGAAACAGGCCTTTCAGTCCAACTCGTCCATGCCAGCCAGATATCTCAACCCAATCTAGTCCCATTTGCCAGCACTTGGCCCGTATCCCTCTAAACCCATCCTATTCATGTACCCATCCAGATGCCTTTTAAATGTTGCAGATGTACCAGCCTCCACCACTTCGCCTGGCAGCTCATTCATAAATGCACCATCCTCTGCATGAAAACATTGCCCCTTAGGTCCCTTTTATATCTTTCCCCTCCACCTTGAACTTAAGGCCTTTAGTTCTGGACTCCTTACCATCCAGGGAAAAGACCTTGTCTATTTATCCTATCCATGCCCCTCATATCTTATAAACCTCTAGAAGGTCATCCCTCAGCCTCCGATGCTCCAGGGAAAACAGCCCCAGCCTATTCAGCCTCTCTCTATAGATCAAACCCTCCAACCCTGGCAACATCCTTGTAAGTCTTTTCTGAACCCTTTCAAGTTTCACAGCATCCTTCCAATAAGGAGGAGAACAGAATTGCACGCAATACTCCAAAAGTGGCTGAACCAATGTGCTGGAGAGCCGTAACATGACCTCCCAACCCCTATACTCAATGCTCTGACCAATAAAGGAAAGCATATCAAATGCCTTCTTCACCATGCTATTTACCTGCGACTCTACTTTCAAGGAGCTATGAACCTGCATTCCAAGGTCTCTTTGTTCAGCAACACTCCCTCGGACTTTACCATTAAGTGTATAAGTCCTGCCCTGATTTGCTTTTCCAAAATGGAGCTCCTCACATTTTTCTAAATTAAACTCAAATCTGCCACTTCTCACCGATTGGCCCATCTAATCATGATCCCATTGTAACCCAAGGTAACTTTCTTCACAGTCCACTACACCTCCAATTTTGGTGTCATCTGCAAACTTACTAATTATACCACTTATGCTCACATCCAAATCATGTATATAAATGACAAAAAGCAGTGGACCCAGCACCAATCCTTGTGGCACATCACTGGCCACAGGCCTCCAGTCTGAAAAGCAATCCTCCACCATCACCCTCTGTCTTCTACCTTCAAGCCAGTTCTGTATCCAAATGGCTAGTTCGCCCTGTATTCCATAAGATCTAACCTTGCTAATCAGTCTCCCATGAGGAACCTTGTTGAATGCCTTACTGAAGTCCATATAGATCATATGTACTGCTCTGCCCTCATCAATCTGCTTTTTTACTGCTTCAAGAAATTCAATCAAGCTCATGAGACATGATTTCCCACGCACAAAGCCATGCTGACTCTCCCTAATCAGTCCATGCCTTTCTAAACATGTAAATCCTGTCCCTCAGGATTCCCTCCAATAACTTGCCCGTCACTGATATCAGGCTTACCAATAGTTCCCTGGCTGTTCTTTACCACCTTTCTTAAATTGTGGCACCACATTAGCCACCCTCCAGTTTTCTGGCATCTCACCTGTGACTATCGATGATACAAATGTCTCAGCAAGTGGCCCAGCAATTATTTCCCTAACTTCCTACAGAGTTCTAGGGTACACCTAATCAGGTCCTGGGGATTTATCCACTTTTATGCATTTCAAGACTTCCTCCCTTGTAATATAGATATTTTTCAAGATGTCACCATCTATTTCCCCACATTCTATCTCTGCCACAGTAAACACTGATTCAAAATATTCGTTTAGTATCTGCAACATCTCCTGCGGCTACACACAAAGGTTGCCTTGCTGATCTTTGAGGGGCCCTATTCTCTCCCTAGTTACTCTTTTGCCCATTTGGATTCTCCTTAACCCTATTTGCCAAAGCTATTTCGTATCCCCTTTTTGCCCTCCTGATTTCCCTCTTAAGTATTCTCCCACTACCTTTATACTCGTCTAAGGATTCATTTAATCTCTCCTGTCTATACCTGACATGTTTCCTTCTTTTTCTTAACCAAAACCTCAATTTCTCTAGTCATCCAGCATTCCCTACACCTACCAGCTTTTCCTTTCACCTTAACACCTCTGGACTCCCATTATCTCATTTTTGAAGGCTTCCCATTTTCCAGCCGTCCCTTTACCAGCCAACATCTGCTTCTGATTAGCTTTTGAAAGTTCTTGCCTAATAGCATTAAAATAAGCCTTCCTCCAATTTAGAACTCCAACTTTTAGATCTGGTCTATCCTTTTCCATCACTATTTTAAAACTAGAGCTGGTGAGACAAGACTTTTAAAGAGGTACCTCAGAATATTCAGAAGAGATACATTGCAGAGTGAAAATCAGATCCCCAAGGAAGGGTGCACCATCCAAGGTGAACTGAGGTAACTAAATATGGTATCAAGTTGAAAGAGAAAGTGTATAACTCCACAAAGATTGGTGGCAGGGCAGAAGATTGGTAAGAATGTTTTCAAAAGTAAGGAATGACTAAAAAGATTAGTAGAGAGGGAGAAAACTATTATTTCAAAACTGTAAAGAAATAGTATGAGTTCTATGGGTAGTCAAGTAGGAAATATGCAAGAAAATTGAGCAATGGCACTCCAGAGGCTGGACATTAATAACAGAAAGTATGGAAATGATGAAGAATTGAACAGATACTTTATGTCTTGTCTTCGTTATAGAAACTACAAATAACATCCCCAAAATGATTGTGAACTTGGAGGTGAAAGTGATGAAGGAACAATTACAATCACCAAAGAAATTGTGTTGAAAATTATTATAACTAAAAGCTGATAAGTCCCCCACGTCCTGATAGTTATCACTCGACGGTCTTAAAGGAAGTCTCTGCTGAAATAGTAGATGGATTGGTTGCAATTTTTCAAAATTCCCAAGATTCATAGTTGCAAAAAAATGGCAAATGTGATTCTCTGTTCAAAGAAATGAGAAAACTGGAGGCCAGTTTGCTGAGTACCTATCATAGGGTATACATTGGAACCCATTATTAAAGAGGTTATAATGCAGAACTGTGGCAATCTCACTGTAATCAGGCAAAGTCAACATGGTTTTGAGAAAGGTAAATTATGTTTAACTAATTTATTAAAGTTCTTTGAGGAAGTAGCAAGCAACATTGGTAAAAGAGAAACCTGTGAACTTTATGAACTCATATCTACAAATATTTACTTTTATTTGCAATATCAATTCATCTGTTATAAATACTAAGTGCATTGAGATACAGAGCCTTTAGTTCTCTCATTTTACAATGTTTGTAATCTCTATCTTTACCTGATGGTGCAATTTTAGGTTTGTATACTTTATACTTTCTCCCTTACTGTTTCCTTACCACATTTACCTGGAAATTTCATAATTCAATGTAATTTTGCACAGCTTGCAAAATATCATTGTAGTTTGGAATGTCACTTGTGTTCAAAGCAACAGGGATAATCTAGGAAATTACAGATCAATAGGCCTTATATTAGTAGGGAAATTATTGGAGAAGATTCTTAGGAATAGGACTTACTCGCATTTGGAAAAGAATGGACTTACTGGGATAGTCAGCCTGGGTTTGTGCAGGCAAGGTCTTGTCACAAATTTGGTTGAATTTTTTGAAGAAGCAACAAAGGTGATTGAGTAGGTCAGTGGATGTAGTCTACATGGACTTTATCAAAGTATTTGACAAGGTCCCTCATGGTAGGCTGGTCCAGAAGATGACCAGCCTACCATGCAGTGAGTTGGTAAGTTTATCAGTTGGAAAAGCTGGCTTGGTTATAGAAGACAGAGGGTAGTTGTGGAGGTGTGTTTTTCTGACTGGAGGTCTGTGACCATGTGTCATGCAAGGATCAGTAGTGCGACCTCTATTGTCTGTCATGTACATGAAATGATTTGGATGAAAATGTAGGAGGTCTGATTCATAAGTTCACAGATGACAAACACTGGAGTTATAGATAGCAACGAAGGTTGTCAAAATATTCAGCAAGATATAAATCAGTTGGAAAGTTAGGTGGAGAAATGACAGATGGTGTGCAGTGATGCATTTTGGGAGGTCAAATGCAACAGGAAAGTATACAATAAATAGCAAAATCCTTAGAAGCATTTGGTCTTGGGGTGCATGTCCAAAGCTCCCTGAAAGAAAATGGATGAAGATGATACAAAGGCATATGGCATGCTTGCCTTCATTGATTGGGATATTGGGTATAGAAGTTGACAAGTTATGTTGCAGCTGTATAAAGCTTTCGTTGGGCCACATTTGGGGTATCGCGTGCAGTTCTGGTCACCACAGTACACGAAGGATATGGAGGCTTGGACTGTATGCAAAAGACTTTTACTGGGATACTGCCTGGATTAGCGTATATTAGCTATAAGGTAAGATTGGACAAACTTGGAACTTTTTTTTTGCTAGAGAGTTGGAGACTGAGAGGCAATCTCATTATGAGATTATGTGAAATTATAAGAGGTATGGATAGAGGTATGGAATAGTCAGAATCATTTTCCCCAGGACAGAAATGTCAAATAATAGGGGCCATATAGATTTAAAGCAAGTGAGGGAGTTTAAAGGCAAGTTTTGTGAGGCAAGTTTTTATTTTAACACAGAGTAGGTGCCTGGAATGCACTACCAGGAAATGTGTTAGAAGCAGAGATGATAGCAACATTGAAGAGGCATTTAGACAGACACATGACTAATAGGGTATACAGGGAACAGAGAAAGTCAAAGACCTGGAAGGAAATGGAATTATTGTTGCAGAGTTACAGAGTTTCAAGTAAGGTGAAAGAGGGAGGTTTTGGAAAGAGTCTCTCTCTCTCTCTCTCCCTCCTGAAGGCTTACAGTGAGCCAATCAGCAACTAATGTGGCAGTGAACCAGTCTGTGATTGGAGGAGCCACAAACAGGAACTGTTAGTCGGGCAGTGAGGAGGGAGGCGGCTATATGATAGATAGGCCCATGTGTAGGCAGGTGGGATTAGTTTAGAATGGCATCATGGTTAGCGCAGACATAGTGGGCTGAAGGGCCTGTTTCATGATGTTGGAGTGCTGTACTTAGAATTCCAGAAGGCATTTGACATGGTAGCTCAAAGATTATTATGGAAATAAGATTTCACTGGATAGGCCATGTATATGGCCCAGCAGAACATTTCGTATGGTTTGATGTCTGGTTTACTGGTGGACAAATTTACAATTCAATAAGTATGGGCCAGTTGCTGGCAGGTGGGACTAAATTGGGTTGGGATATCTGGTCGACATGGATGGGTTGGACCGAAGGGTCTGTTTCCATGCTGTACATCTCTATGACTCTAATTACATAAACTTGCACGAGAAAGTCAAAGACCTGGAAGGAAATGGAATTATTGTTGCAGAGTTACAGAGTTTCAAGTAAGGTGAAAGAGGGAGGTTTTGGAAAGAGTCTCTCTCTCTCTCTCCCTCCTGAAGGCTTACAGTGAGCCAATCAGCAACTAATGTGGCAGTGAACCAGTCTGTGATTGGAGGAGCCACAAACAGGAACTGTTAGTCGGGCAGTGAGGAGGGAGGCGGCTATATGATAGATAGGCCCATAGTGGCTCCTGTTAATTTTTCTTCCATTTAGCTTTTAAGCTAGAAATCACCTTTGACCCAAATTTTATTCAATTCTTTCTGGGAACTAAAAAAAATACTTGGTCAAGAAATGGTTGGTGGGGAAATGTTTGAAGCACAAAGTCCCATGGATTATTGACTTGGAATTGAAGGGGGCAATGGGGGAAAAGGGTGACAGAGTGGGGGAAGGGTACATTAGTGAATGTTGGCATTCTCGTTAGCTCATTTCTGAAGGCTTCCTGTTTTCCAGCCGTCCCTTTACCCGTGAACATCTGCCCCCAATCAGCTTTTGACAGTTCTTACCTAATATTGTCAAAATTAGCCTTCCTCCAATTTGGAACTTCAACTGTTAGATTTTGTTTATCCTTTTCCATCACTATTTTAAAACTAACAGAATTATGGTCGCTGGCCCTAAAGTGCTCCCCCACGAACGCTTCAGTCACCTGCCCTGCCTTATTTCCCAAGAGAAGGTCAAGTTTTGCAACTTCTCTAGTAGGGTACACCATATACTAAATCTGAAAACTTTCTTGTACACTTTTAACAAATTCCTCTCCATCTAAACCCATATTGCTATTGCAGTCCCAGTCTATGTTTGGAAAGTTAAAATCCTGTACCATAACAACCCTATTATTCTTACAGATAACTGAATTCTCCTTACAAATTTGTTTCTAAATTTCCCACTGATTATTAAGGGGAAAGTGAATATTGGTCCCACAGAAAGCAGGCACTGGAAATTAACGATAAAAAATAAGGAAATGGCAAATCAACTGAACAGGATTTTGCATTGGTTCTCACAGTAGAAGGATACAAGTCAAATCTCAGAAAAAAAACCTCTAACTCAGAGAGAACACAATTACAATCACCAGGGATATGGCTCTGAGAAAATCATTTGAATTGCAGGTTGACATGACCTGGATCCTGAGGAATTTCATTTTAGGATCATTTATAAAATAAAGTGGCTGAGATAATTGATGCACTGGTTTTAATTTTCCAAATTCCCTTGATCTGGGGAAGGTTCCATTAGAATGAAAAAGCATAGCAAATCCTACTACTTTATTCACAAAGGGTAGAAGATAGAAAACAGGAAACTACAGGCTAGCTAGCTTAACATCTTTCACAGAGAAGAGATTAAAAACTACTAAAGACGTTACAGCAGAGCACCTAGAAGAAGAACAGGGAAGTTAACCCCATTCTACCACACAATTAATATCCTTCAATGTCACAAAGCAGATCCAACTGGTCATTCTGACATTGCTGTTTATGGGATCTTGCTGTGTGCATAGTGTTTGTTGCATTTCCTCTATTACAACAGTAACACCACTTAAAGTATTCCATAAGACACATTTGGTGGCTGTAAAACATGCTATACAAATGCAAGTCTATCTTCTTATTTTCTCCTTATAGTAGAAGGTAAAAGCCATGGATATTAGCTCCAAGGGACTGCTTACAGATTTGTGATTTTCTGAATACAAAAAAACCTGTCCTCAAAAAAGGGAATCAAAAGATCAAAAAGCTATTGACTGATTTGAAATGCCAAGGCAGCAGTGCCAGAATATTTCAAAGATTCAGACATTCTGGTGCAGACAATGTGACTCAGGTTTAGCAATGTTAATAGACCTTAATTTGTTTTGTGAAGAGCTGTCTCAGTCAACTAGGTCATCCTTCTGCTTTGAGGACCTGTGTTGAACTGAGCAATGGGAGATTAGTCCTATCCTTCTGCTTTGAGGACTATGTTGAATTTACCAACGGGAGATTAGTCCCATCCTTCTGCTTTGAGGACTATGTTGAATTTACCAACGGGAGATTAGTCCTATCCTTCTGCTTTGAGGAACTGTGTTGAACTTACCAATAGGAGATTTGTCCTATCCTTCCACTTTGAGGACCATGTTGAACTGAGCAACAGGAGATTAGTCCCACCCTTCCCCTTTGAGGACCATGTTGAATTTACCAATGGGAGATTAGTCCCATCCTGTGCTTTGAGGACCCGTGTTGAACTGAGCAACGGGAAATTAGTCCCATCCTTCTGTTTGCTAAACGCAAAAGAGAATCTAGAGAGGCACAAGGGATTAATTCAAAAGCTCTTCCAAATTGGCATTTCTCACTGCAAAGAAGTGCATCAATTTGGAGCAATATATTACTCAGTGGTAGTGGTTATAAAAGATGGGAAAAATGCATCAGGGAGCTGATGTTCCAGATGTTGAAGCAACCTTAACAATATTGCCACAGTCCATCATGTTGGGTTCATCCAGATCACAACCACAATCTGCTGATGGAGCGGCCACATATGAAATGCAGAGACAAGTTGCTTTAGCCGCAGGTCCTGGCCTTGTTTGTATTACGGAGTATCCAAATGCTGTTCAATCTACAGAAACTACAAGATGAAATTCTCTACCCAGAGTATTGTGGATCTTCACTCAGAGTATATTCATGACAGAGATCAATGAATGTATGTGCATTAAAGGAATAATGGGACATCAGAATCAGGTGGTAAAGAAAATCAGTCATAATCTTATGAACAGCAGAATGGACATGAGGGGTTCTATGGCCCAATCCTCCTCCTATTTATAATGTTAACACTGGCCTGAGAATATTTCTGCAGTGTATGCCATGCGTGGGGGGCCTAAAATGGCAACACATCCTCTTCCAAATTAGGAGGGGATCTGGAGAACCAAGAGAGACACTGCGGGATGGGTCAAGATACAGGCTCTATTCTGAAGTCTTTAACAGATTCCATTAACTTCACAAGAGACTGCTTAAAATAAACTAGAACCTAAAGAGTTTTCTGATACCCAGAGTGATCTTCTGAATACAGTAGCTTAGACATAGAAAGGCAGGCATTGGCAGAGCCCAAATAATAGTTTGGGAGCAAACCAAATTTAACTCTGAGTGAAATGGTGTGGGTTTACTTGCATATTTCAAATGACTCTGGATTAAGTGCACATTAATATTCTCTGTGTTTATAATAGGAGGAGGATTACTGCTTATGCATTACAATATGTTTCAAACATTTTCTTTGGTCATTTGAATTCTTTCATTCCAGAAAGCTTTGACTTTATAGATAGAAATACCAATGGACAGAAATTCAGTTGACTGATGCAGATAAAAACCTGCATTTTTATGAGCAGGGTATTTCACAATTAACATTAGTTTAATTTTACAATGACAAGGTTTGTATCGCTGTTGCTGCGTTTTGAACCTAAGTTGGCTCCCATTCCAGCAAACCTTTTAAATGCAAAATTCTCATCCTTGTACTAAGTCCACTATGGCCGCTCACCCCCATTTTTAAAACCTTCTCCATCCCTACAAACCTTCGAGATCTCTGTTCTTCTCCGGTTCTAGTCTCTTGCACGTGTCGATTTTCATTGTCTCACAGTTAGGTGTGTCTTCAGTTGCCTGGAACCTACACTTGGAATTAACTAAAGTGAGATTAACCTGACAATTATTTGAGCTCAGATGGGGGGTAGCACCCTCTCCACCTGCATCCCACAAAATAGTTGTCAGCTGGATTTTCAACCAAAGAAATAGTAACAGGAATAGGCCATTTCATCTCTCAAAGATGCTCCACATATGGTTCTGGCTTGAAACATTGACTTCCCCTCCTCCTCTGATGCTGCTTGACCTGTTGTGCTTTTTCCAGCTCCACCCTATCCACATATCAACAGCATTATGTATGATCTTGCACCGCAACAGCACTCTCTTGCATTATCCCTATAGTCCTCAAATTCCTTAGAGGACCCCAAAATCTATCAATCAATCTCAGTCCTCAAGTTATTTAGTCAGTGAACATCCACAGTGAGGGTCTTGCTGATATGGAGATGAGTGGACCTAACCAGTGTACAAACGACACTACATCTTTGCTGAATCTTTGCCATAGTGATGGTGATTGTGGGTGGGCTAGAGTCCAAAATAGATGTGCCCTTTTGATACCCAGCAGCTAGACCTCTTTCAAAAATAGCACCATCTACTTTGCTGTTGTGTTGTTAAAGGGGACTGAAAATATTTCCTGCACAGAATGATCCATAGCTGTAACAGATAGCAGAATGCAGCTTCCCGATTTTGTGAGGTAAGATGAGATCACCCGCAACACCACTTCTGAAGGGTGAAGGTGCTGATTCTGGAAAGGAAAAGGCTGCCAGACGTGTCCCACAGGAAATTGCCCCTTGTGAGTGGTTCAGGGTGGTCCCTACTGGCACTTTGCTGGCAGAGCTGGTGTCTACTCTGAAGCATCTAAAACCACATCCTTGGTGTTGGTGGCAAACCCCTGCCCCAAGGCTAGCATTGCCACATGCAGTCACCAGCCAGAATATTTGACTACCTCTGATTGATAGCTTAATTTGAAGAACAGCAATATAGATCCAAATGAGGACTGGAGGTTAACTTACACATGCCAGGGGTTGTACACGTCTGCTGCCTTCTCGATGGTAGAACTGAGGTCATTGCTAACTTTCCAGGACGGTTTAGGAGTCTCCAGGATTTAGGGATTAATTTCCCAGACACTGCAGAGTGTGCAGTGGACTGGGAAATGTTGCAGAGGAACACTGATACTTTATGTGAGTGGGCAAAGGTCTGGCAGATGGAATACTATGTTGATAAATGTGAAGTCATCCATTTTGGTAGGAGCAACAGTAAAAAGGGCTATTAGTCGAATGGTTAAAAAATTGCAGCATGCTGCCTTGTAGAGGGACTTGGGTATCCTTCTGCATGAATCACAGAAGGTTGGCCTTCAGGTACAATAGGTAATCAAGAAGGCAAATGGAATTTCGTCTTTCGTTGCTGAATGGATTGAGGTTAAAAGTATGTTGAAGCTGTATAGGGTGCTGATGAGGCCACACCTGGAGTACTTGAGAAAGGATGTACTGGCACCAGAGGGGGTGCAGAGGAGGCTCACTAGATTGATTCCGGAGTTGTGGGGGTTACTTTATAAGGACAGACTGTGTAGGCTGGGATTATATTCATTGGAACTTAGAAGAATGAGGGAGGGAGTTTTGTAGAAATATATAAAACTTTGAAGGAAATAGATAAGATAGAAGTAGAGATGATGTTTCCACTGACAGGTGAAACTAGGACAAGAGGGCACAGTCTCAAAATTAGGGGGAGCAGGTTTAGGACTGAATTGAGGAAGAACTTCTTCACCCAGAGGGTTGTGAATCTGTGGAATTCCTTGCCCAGTGAAGTCGTTCAGGCTGCCTCAGTATATGATTTTAAAGCTAAAATGGATTTTTTTGAACAATGAAGGATTAAGTGATAAGGTGAGAGGGTGGGTAAGTGGAGCTGAAGCCAAGATCTTATTGAATGGTGGAGCGGGCTCAAAGGGGCAGATGACCTACTCCTGTTCCTAGTTCTTATCTTCTTATACAGGAGTGACTAGAGTTTTCAGAATCTTTGAATATTTGAGTTCACTAATGCTACTGGAGAGTGGGGAAGGGAGAAATAAAAGGTGGATCAGGTAGATCAAAGACAGGAGGCTATGTAATGATTGCATCTCGTCCTGGTTTCCTTCCCTACAACCTGCAAGGTGTAGGTTTGGAGGTGTCTGAAAGTTTGCTGGGTCCCACTTGCACGAAGCTAAGTGGCTGCCAAAAGTTTGAGCTGTTGAGGATTTGAGCGAATTTTCCAAGTTTGCAGTAGTGGGCCTTGCCCATTGCTGAGCAAGAAAATGCCACATAATGTGAAATACGTGCAAACAAAACAGCAGACCACGAGGATAATGGGAGGGGGAAAAAATAAAAGGAATGTGCCGAGTGGACGCAAGTGGCACACAAATCCTCCTCATGCCCCCACCCCCCACTCCTCTCTCTCTCTCTCTCTCTCTCTCTCAAATACATTCGGGCATTCAAACTGTTTGCTTAAGGTCAAAAAGGGAACGATGGCAAAGACAAAAAGCTCATGGTTGCAGATGGTGGGACTAGCTATGGAAGAAATTCTTAAAACTCGCTAGGAATTTGGCTGCTCTCCAGAAACCCTGCACAGGCCTAGCCCTCCGGAGGGGAGCTCTCAATGTGTTCACCCACCAGCTGAAGGAAAGAAGGTTCCTTTGTAATCCTTTGAATGCATATCTGTTTATCACTGATATTATGCCCAATGTGCAACTTTTTCTCAAAATGGACAAATTGCAGATTTAATTTTCTTCCACATTTAAAACTAAAATGACCTGCCAGTTCCCTTCTGGCTTTAGTACTTAGAAGTGATTAAAGCACACAAAATGTTGCTTTAATAATGTATTGCTTTTGCTATAACAGGCCTTTTTGTATCTTTTTAGAGCGGCACAGTGGCACAGTGGTTAGCACTGCTGCCTCACAGCGCCAGAGTCCCGGGTTCAATTCCCGCCTCAGGCGACTGACTGTGTGGAGTTTGCACGTTCTCCCCATGTCTGTGTGGGTTTCCTCCGGGTGCTCCGGTTTCCTCTCACATTCCAAAGATGTGCAGGCCAGGTGAATTGGCCGTGCTAAATAGCCCGTAGTGTTAGGTAAGGGGTAAAGGTAGGGGTATGGGTGGGTTGCGCTTCGTCAAGGCGGTGTGGACTTGTTTGGCCGAAGGGCCTGTTTCCATACTGTAAGTAATCTAATCTAAGGAGATGTTATTTAGATGCCCTGGGAAGATATAATATTTAAGTACCTCCATGCACCAAGTCCTAGTCGGTACTGATTGCCAAATGAACAGATACAAAGAGTAGTTTCTTCGTGCTGGCTACCTATTGGTCAGATTTTACCACACAGTGCCATAAAAGCCAAAGACAAGCAACACTTATGCAAAGGTTAGCATTCTCTGTCCATGTCTCAGATTCGTAAAGCACAGCAAAAAACCAACTGTCCAATCATGCACATGTTAGTGCTTTGAGAGAGTTGTCTACTTAGTCTCACTCCCTGCGCTTACCCCATGGCAGTGGAATAAAAAAGTCTCCCCACAGCCAAGTAATAAATTTACAAGTGAATCTGCTTGCACAACCCTTTCTCGCAGTTCATGCTAAATCATGTCAATCAACAGTATTAGAAAATTCTATTTCCCTCCCCCTCACTCTCTTGCCAGTTCTTTAAATCCACACCAGTCATTGCTAACCTTCTTGCCAGTGGAAACTGGTTCTCCCGATTTAATCCACCAAAAATCTTTCATGGTTTTGAAGACTTCTACTAAATTTTCCCTTAAGAGAAACTTTACTGCTCAACAGTAGGCAGAGGCTGAATAGGCTGGAGGTGTTTTCCCTGGAGCCTCAGAGACTGAGGGGTAACTTTACAGAGGGGTTTATAAAATCATGAGGGGCATGGATAGGGTAGATAGACAAAGTGTTTTTCCCTGGGGTGGGAGAGTCCAGAACTATAGGGCATACATTTAGGTGAGAGGGAAAAATTTAAAAGGGACCTAAGAAGCAACTTTTTCATACAGAGGGTGGTGCATGTATGGAATGAGCTGCCAGAGAACGTGCAAACTCCACACAGTCAGTCGCCTGAGGCGGGAATTGAACCCGGGTCTCTGGCGCTGTGAGGCAGCAGTGCTAACCACTGTGCCACCGTGCCGCCGGGGAGTTGTGTGCCTTTAAAACATATTATCTGTTTAAAGTGCCGGGGGACTTTGGCTTCGCAAGTACAGCTACCGAATATACCTTAGTAAGCGTAACATTGGCACACATAATGAGTATGTTTACTCTCGGAAGGAGATTTAGTCAGGGTGGGGATCAGAAATCTTTCCTGCAGTTCAAATGGTGAGCTGATTGAGTCATCAATTTTAAAAAGAAAATTTCAACAAGTAAAAACAAACCTAATCTCACTGTAGATGTCATAGTTATGTCCTCACTGGTTACAACTATTTGCATTTCAAAAACACCTCTAGTAACACAGTAAAATGCCCAAAGTGGCTTCAAAGAAGTGATTATTCAGTAAAGTTCAGCCAGGTATATCAGGAGTCCCATCCTCAGTCAGAGCTAAGTTTTACAAACTGCTTTAAAACAGGATGTTTAAGTTTTTCTTTGTAACTCATCAATCCCTTCATAAATTTTAACACCATTAGCCTCTCAATTCTAATAAAGGGCCCCCTGTTCTTTTGTCTTGATAATGTGCTGGTGGTTTTCAGTTCTGTGTCAATTAATCCCTGCCAACTAACCAGCATGAGTCTGACACACATTAATCTTAGACTGTGAATACATTTGACAGAGAACAGTTATTAATTTCATATCAGATCAATCTTTTAGAACAATAATCAGATCAGTCAGATGCTTTTCCTGACCAGGAAGTGAAATAGTAAATGAAAAAGCTCCCAATTAATCTAGCAATCTTCTCTGAACTGCCATTTTTCCTTTTGACAAATAAAGCAAGCTACACAAGAATGATCATTATAATCAACATTTTGATGGAGAGATTGGTTAGCTCAGTTGGCTGCATGTTTGGTTTGTGATGTAGAGTAATGCCAACCAAATGGGTTCAATTCCTCCACTGGCTGAGGTTACCATGAAGAATTCTTCCCTCGCCTGAAGTATGATGACCCTCAGGTTAAACAACCAGTTATCTCTCTCTCTAATGAGAGACAGCAGCCCGATAACCTGGTAAGACAATGATAACTTTACTTCTACGTTAAAGAGAGGCACATAGCTGGAGGGGAATAGATGAGTTTCATTCTATATTTTCCAAAGCTACATGTTTGTCTAGGTCTGACGTAGACTAATAAAAGATTCATTGCTATGAGGAGTTAAAAACTCCATTATTAAGTGACTGCTAGGATAGAGTGTGCACTGGATAGACCTTGGTCCTTTTTCATTATATTTGCTATGTTGCCACACGTGAAACTTATTGGAATCAGTTTTGAAAGCACACATGTTCTTTGTAGATGGGCAAAGTTATAATATATACTCAAAGTTTCCTGTTGCTCTATTGTTTTGAAAATATTCATTCAATGATCTAATTTAACAGATTGTGACTTCAGGATGGACTGAATAATCTCCCACATTTCAATTTTAAAAAATGAAACAAAGACGCATATTTATATCCTTCATGGCCACTAAGGTCCCAAAGTGATTTACAGCCAATTAAAGACATTTGAAGTAGTCATGATTGGAACCTAGGAAATAGTGCAGAGACAGACAGACAGACAGACAGGCAATCTGAAAACAACTGTACCATGACTGTTTGTGGGCTTATAATCTATTTCTGAGATGTTGGTGGTTGATAAATAGCAGCGAGGGCCGGGGGAGAACTCTCCTGCACTTGCACTGCTTCATTTGTCTGAGTGGGCAGTCAGGACCTCAGTTTAACATTGCAAATAGAATGACTGCACTTCCAATAGGGCAGCTCTCCATTAGAATTGCACTGGAGTGTCAGCCTTGACTTCTGTGCATAGGTCTCTGGCTTACCATTTAAATTCTTAGAGCTCTGACTCAGGAATGCACTGATCTAAACCACAAATCGTGATTTTTGTATTTGGTGCTGGGACGAGGAAGCTCTCTGTAGCCAGGAGACTATCACTACCAGAGTGACCGCCTGCACAAACTGGTTTACCAAATGGGGAAGCCAACTCTTTCCCTTTCTACCTGGAGTAAAAGTATTGACTACTCTCATGAGGTGAAGCCAGTAACTGGTGGTTAATTGACCAGTTAAAGACCTCCATTAGCAGGGGGCTGAGAAAATGAAGCCTGGGGCCTCCTACCCACAACACAATTCAAGCAAGTGTGGAAAGATGGTGGGATTCTGTCTACCATCTGATTAAGTTCAATTCCTACCAGCTCTGGACCCAGAGGATTCCACCCTAAGGTTTCTTTAACTCTGATACTGCAAGGATAGAAAGCTTACAGAGGAGGGGAGTTAAAATAACAGTTCAAAATCATGGCAGCTGTTACACGTTGTCTTTAAAATAATACAGGAACCACAGCTTCTGTGATCATTAAAATTCTATTTTTTTGAAAAGCAGAAATGACATTTTATAAAGCTTAATGGAAATCGTTGAGTCTGGAGGGGCTGAAGAATGATTACAGAATTGATTCATCTTTTGACAGGTCTACAGGGAGCAAATCAGCCAATGGTTCAGCACATCAAGGCCAGAAGAGCAGTCTGTACCAAGTTATCAGTTGAATCAGAGATGACTACTGCCTTTCAAATCCATTTTGAGCACATCACTGCATGCTAATAATCTGGGTGACTTTAACACAAGATCGAGCAATACGAGGAAGGCACACCCTTTGCAGGGTCAAGTAAATCTAAAACCTTTCATTTAAAATAAAAGAACAAACTTTTCTTAGTGCCATTCTAGAGTTCAGGACACCCTGAAATAGGTAGAGAGACAACCAGACTTTCCCCCCCCCAAAGTGCACAGCAAGATCCCACAAACTTCAAACGAGCTAAATGACCATCTATTCTTACTGAGTCTATTTGTGGGGTTACTCAGTTTGACTGGGATGCTTGCACTGCTGTCTCTCTTTGTCTCAAAATGGAGTTGTGGGGATATTTCACGACCACCCGAAAGAGCAGTTTAGGTCTCACCGAAGGACATTATATGAAAAGTCATTCTTGTTGGACTGAAAGTGTTATTAATTGTGGTCTCCCTTTAACCCTTGCAGTTACAATCCTGACAACACAGCTGCTCATTGAACATCACTGGGTGCTGACTGTGCTGGAGTTCTCTTTCAATGCCACTTTTGTCTTTTAATGAGAGACAATTTCTTTCTTATTTGTCCTGAAAAATTCTGATGCAATTCATTGAGAAAATAAATTGCCCAGCTCTAACTTAAAGGGAAAATAGTTAATCTAGAAATTTGAAGATTGAGGAGGTTAGTGCGAGGAATAAACCTTAACGTCTTTGGAAATTACTTAAATGCTAAAACTTCATTACGGTCAGTACATCTGGTGAATAACTAACAGGTGCCTGGACCAGGAAGCACAACAGAAATGGGGTCAGGGGTCCAATTAGTGTAATTGCAATTAGCTGCTAATGCCCAACTTGCCTAGAGAGCAGGGTTGTCTGCTCATCTTCCCCCACTTTCCCTCAGGCAATCTGGCAGCGTTACCTCAAAGGTAGCAGCCATCTTGTAAGCCTGAAGTGAAGGCTGAGAAAGTATAGGTACAGAGTGTTGTAACCTTAGGAAACGGAAGGATGTAGTTCAGATTAATAGAAAATTGTTACAGTTTCAAAGCCACCCTCCAATGGTCCCTTTTAAAGATTGGAAGGCTGTGAAATCCAATATATTCAGTGCTGAGTATCCTAGAGGGATCTTGAAACTGATATCCAGGAACTCCCCTATGTCTGAATATGCAAGGGGCTGGCACCCAGTACAAGGGCTCCGAGTGCAGTTTGTGACTGCAGAACATTTCACCTCAAAATAGCATTTGTAAAGTGGGCCCACCGAGGGCCTTCCTGATGCTGTCCTGTGGATCCAAATTGGGCAGACCCTGGGAATCAAGGCTGGTGTGCTTCTATCCTGAACAGATGGGTCCTGAGGTGGTTGAGAAGTCCAATATGTGATCTGAAGACTTTGACACAGGGCAGATGGTGACTGAAGAGCTGGAGTGACTGAGATGGTCCGACCAGAGGTTTGTGTGCTCTCTCTCAGATGCCTTGGCTTCACCTCTGCATGTTCCTGATGACGTTTGAAGATGTTGGGGGGGGGTTGGGGGGGGGCTTCCTAAATCAATCTGCTCTATTTTCATCTGTCAGAGGCCATGGGACTCATGGGCGTTGATGGGGATGTTTGACCTCTTTGGGGATGCGGAGAACACATCCTGAATTAAAGCATTTGCTTTGTCTTCCTGAGAGTCTCCTGCCATGATGAGTTCAGACAACAGCTGTTGCTTCTGCAGTCTGGTGTCAGGCATAAAAATGATGCGCCTCACCAACAGAGCTTGTTGAGAGATTAGGGCCAGCCCAAGTGCTGGGGCCACAACCATTCAGAGTATGGAAAATACTGAGAGATGGGGCAGCACAGTGGCTCAGTGGTTAT
The DNA here is from genome assembly GCF_037043375.1 of Chiloscyllium plagiosum. Classification (NCBI taxonomy): domain Eukaryota; kingdom Metazoa; phylum Chordata; class Chondrichthyes; order Orectolobiformes; family Hemiscylliidae; genus Chiloscyllium; species Chiloscyllium plagiosum. The sequence continues at coordinate 47,030,507 of NW_028270142.1, forward strand.
TACTGTGTCCTCACTGCACCATGTTCCCGGGTTTGATTTCACACACAGGCGAGTGTCGAGTTTGCACTGTAATTTCCAGTCTGCCTAGTAGAAACCTACACAGATATGGGGAGAACGTGCAAATTACACACAGATAGTCACTCAAGGCTGGAACAGAACTCAGGTCCCTGGTGCTAAAAGGCAGCAGTGCTAACCACTGTGCTGCCCTAGAGCAGTGACCATCTCATTAGCCACCATCTTATTGAATGGTGTAACATCCTCCAAAAAGAATTGCTTACTGTTGCTCCCACATCCTATGTACCATCCATATTTACATTAAGAAATACTGGTAGCTGTCCTCTGCATTGCGATTCTATTTGGAGAAACTACTTGAATGTTGTTTTATTATAAGGACTTGGAGGATTAAAAGGCAAGTGCCTCAGAGATCTACAGCAAACAAACATCAGAGAGGAGTCCAATATCTATCCAGGAGCTTTTCAAATGGGGTTAAATGATTGCTTGGCAGTTGGCTTTAGTCAAGCAATCCTGCTACTTACAAGAATTCTGATTGTTTTGAGAATGGTGTTATCATAACACCTACACATTTATTTGTGCATTTCTCACTGCTCGAAGTGTCTCATTTTGACCTCGGGAAAAGGCAGAAAACCTGCTGGTGCATGCATTTTCTGTTCAGACAGCTACCCTCTCCCAGAGGACTTGACTGGTTTTATATCTTTCATCAGTGTGTCTTAGGCTGTCAAAAAAAAACATCTAGTTATATTCAGCTTACTACAGAGGAGAGATAACTTGACTTTGCGAGAAGATTTGTAGCTCGGGTGCTCGTTGTTGTGGTTCTGTTCGCTGAGCTGGGAATTTGTGTTGCAGATGTTTCGTCCCCTGTCTAGGTGACATCCTCAGTGCTTGGGAGTCTCCTGTGAAGTGCTTCTGTGATCTTTCCTCCGACATTTGTAGTGGTTTGAATCTGCCGCTTCCGGTTGTCAGTTCCAGCTGTCCGTTGCAGTGGCCGGTATATTGGGTCCAGGTTGATGTGCTTATTGATTGAATCTGTGGATGAGTGCCATGCCTCTAGGAATTCCCTGGCTGTTCTCTGTTTTCACGAAACGACATGACCAACTATCCTTTGTAGCCACACACGCAGATGACAAGCAACATGAGGGACAACACTACTATTATAGGATAAGCCAAACTTGACTGCCATTATTTTCTTTTAAAGTCTTCATTTTTTGTGCCTTCCATCATTGACATCAAGACTGGCTGGGTGTTGTAGATGTGAAAATTTTGAGGCAAAAATAGTGGCCAAAGGGCATGCACTGACTTGGGGCCGTTTTTTACCATACCGTAGCTCAGGCATTAAAATAGCTTCTGTTGACCAGACTGAAGAGTGACTTCCTCTTTTATATGCAGCACATTATTGTGGATCTGCCAGAGGTTATGTAAAGTACTGAATTAACAACATACTTGGACTTGGACAAAATTCAGGCCCAGCAAGTAATATTTGTACCACACATGTGCTAGGCAGGGACTATCTCCAACAAGAGAGGATTGATCATCCTTGGTGAATCAATGGCATTACCAAAATAAAATTCCTTACTATCAACATCTTGGTAGGGATGGATTTAACCATTGACCAAAAAATGGAACAAACACTGTTGGTGCAGAGGCAGCTCAAAAGGTAGGAATTCTGCAGCAAGTAACTCACCTGTGGATTTTCCAGTGCCCGTCCACCATCTATAAAGCAGGATGATGAAGAAATAGTCTCCATTTGCTGAGATGTCTGCAGCTCCAGCAACAAAAGATGCTCAACACCATGCAGGACAAAACAGCCTGACTGAATGGCATGTAATCCACCACCTTCGATGTTCATTTCCTTTACCAATGACAACATGGCAGAAGTATGTATCGTTTATAAAGTGCAATAGCTTACCAAGTCTTCTTCAACAGCATCTTCCAAATCTGTGACCTCTACCCGGAGCAACAAGGATAGCAGACGCAATGGGAACCTCACCACTATCTGCAAGTTCCTCTCCAAGACACACACCATCCTGACTAGGAACTATATTGTTATTCCTCCACGGTCACTGGGTCAGGATCCTGGAACTCCCTTCTGATTGGCTTTTTGGGTGTACGTACATGCCAAGGTCCACAGCACTCAATGGCAATTAGGGATAGATAATAAATACCTGCCTAGCCACATTCCAGGAACAAATGAGAGAGGCAGTTGATATTGTTGCCATTTATGCCCTATAAATATCTCCTCCCACCCTATCAATAAATCCTTCCATTCCTTTCTTTCTCATGTATTTATCTAGCTTACATACATTTCTGGTCCAGGTCAGATCGAGGTCAGGTTTTCCTCTCTCCCTTTATTGTCATATTTGCATTGAATTGCCTGGTGTCAAGACAATGGAAGCTATGATGTGGAGCTGCTGGTGTTGGACTGGCGGGGGGAATCAAGGTCAGAAGTCACATGACACCAGGTTATAGTCCACCTGACTTCACCTAATGAAGAAGCAGTGCCTCAAAAGCTTTTGATTTCAAATAAACCTGTTGGACTATAATCTGGGGGCGTGTGACTTCTGATCAAGGCAGTGGAGACAAAGAACATGTTTTAGGGGGGAAAAGAGATGGGGTGATGGTTCACAAGGAAATGGTTGAAAATTCATGAAATTTTTTTTTGTTCAAAGTTAAACTCAAATACGTCAGTACTTACTTTGTTGAAACAGGAATATTAACTAAATACCACCAACTCGAATTTTAAAGACAAAGCAGTCTTTCATTAACTGAGGAATAAAATTAAATATCAGAGTAGAAAGCCATTCTAGCAGCATTGCAAGCAAAAACATTGATCTAGTGTCTTTAAGCTGAATCGAATTTAAACCTAAAGCTGACACTCCAGTGCCAGTACTGAGGGAATATTGCACTGTTGGACAGTTCTCAGAGACATTCAGCTGAAATCCATCCACTCAGGGAGACGTAAATGATCCCTCCAGTCTATTTCAAAGAATAGCATGGGACTTTCCATCTGTATTCTAAAGTTGGTATGGTTGATAAAATCCAATTCCAGCGTCCTGTGGTTATATAAAGGAGACTATAATAGGATGAGGGAGGATCTGGCTAAAGTAGACTGGAAGCAAAGACTTTATGGTGGGACAACTGATGAACAATGGAGGATTTTCAAAGCAATTTTTCAAAGTGCTCAGCCAACGCATATACCAGCGAAAAGGAAGGACTGGAGGAAAAAGGGGTATTCTGCCATGAGTGTCGAAGAAAATAAGCGAGGCTATCAAATTGAAAGAGAAGGCATATAAAGTGGCCAAGATCAGCAGAAACTAGAAAATTGGGAAAGCTTTAAAGGTAAACAGAAAGCCACAAAAAAGAAAAGTGAGTTAGATTATGAGAATAAAGTAGCTCAGAATATAAACACAGCAAAAGTTTCTATAGATCAAAATGGAATGGATCAAGTAAACATTGGTCATTCAGAGGATGAGAAGGGGGATTTAGTAATGGGATAGGAGGAAATGGCCGAGGCGTTGAATAGGTATTTTTTGTCAGTCTTCACAGTGGAAGACACAAATAATGTGCCAGTAATTCACAAAGAGACGAAGATAGATGAGGATTTGGAAAAAATCATCACGAAAGGTATAGTGTTTGGCAAGCTAATGGAGCTAAGGTAAGACGAGTCTCCTGGCCCTGATGGAATGCATCCCAGGGTATTAAAAGAGGTGGTGGGAGAAAAAGCAAATGCACGTGTGGTAATTTTCCAAAATTCACTGGGGCAGTTGCAGCAGATTAGAAAACAGCAAATGTGATGCCACTGTTTAAAAAAGGAAGTAGACAAAAGATAGGGAATTTCGAAGTTTGGGAGAAGATTTGTAGCTCGGGTGCTCGTTGTTGTGGTTCTGTTCGCCGAGCTGGGAATTTGTGTTGCAGACGTTTCATCCCTGTCTAGGTGACATCCTAGTGCTTGGGTGCCTCCTGCGAAGCACTTCTGTGATGTTTCCTCCGGCATTTATAGTGATTTGTATCTGCCGCTTCTGGTTGTCAGTTCCAGCTGTCCGCTGCAGTGGCTGGTATATGACAAGCAACATGAGTTCGACTGGGACAACACTACTATTATAGGACAAGCCAAACAGAGAACAGCCAGGGAATTCCTAGAGGCATGGCACTCATCCACAGATTCAATCAATAAGCACATCGACCTGGACCCAATATACCGGCCACTGCAGTGGACAGCTGGAACTGACAACTGGAAGCTGCAGGTACAAATCACTATAAATGCTGGAGGAAACATCACAGAAGCACTTCACAGGAGGCTCCCAAGCACTGAGGATGTCACCTAGACAGGGGACGAAACGTCTCCAACACAAATTCCCAGCTTGGCGAACAGAACCACAATGATGGGGAATTATAGACTGGTAAGCTTAACTTCTGTAGTGGGGAAAATGTGTGAGTCTATTATCTAGAAAGAAAATAGCAAGGCATCTAGATAGAGATTGTCCTGTTGTGCAAACACAGCACAACGTTTTGCCAAAGAGGTGAAATTTTAAAAAGGTGTGAGTAAACTAATAGTGGTGTTTGAGAGTGGGGTTGGGAGATTTTTCCAGAGGGCATGAGGAAGATGAAAGCAGAGACACTAGTCGTGATAACGCAAGGGGAAGAATATCGTATTAAAGTCTGGAACAAGTAATACCAGTTCCTGTCCATAGGTTGTGCATGGGCGAGGGGGAAAAAAAAGTATGGATGCACGTTGAATAAAAACCAGATTAACCCTTCCTTTAACTTGGGGAGAGGGAGAGGAGTCAAAAGCTAACTAATGTGCCACATCAAAAGACACTTGTGCAAAATAAAAACTCATACTCGGGAGAAATATACAGACATGGATAGATTTTGGGGGCGAGAGTGTGGGGCTGGAAAAGCTCAGCCGGTCAAGCAGCATCCGAGGAGCAGCAGAATTGATGTTTAGAGCATAAGTTTTTTATCCGGAATGAGCAGCCATATGGATAGATGTTGGCAGGCCTACAGGAAGCAGATGGTATGCTTAAATGGGTATTTTTCAGTTTGTTACATCTTGCCAAGTAAAGTGCCACAGGAATTGATGCTGGGTACTCAACAGTTTACAATTTACACAGATGATTTGGTAGAAGGTATGGTTGCTAAATTTGCAAATGATACAAGAATGAGAGAAACATTAAGTTGAGAAGAAGATGAGGAGGCTAAAAAAGGGTGTAGATGGGTTAAAAGTGAGTCAGCAAAGATCCTGAGGAATCTTAACAGGGTAGAAGAGAAGGGGATGTTCCCTCTTGTGGGAGAATATAAAACTGGGGTAAAATCAAAACAGGAAGGTGAAGAAACTTAACATCTTTGGCAGAATTTGTGGAGAGAGAGAAAAAGTTTGAAAAGGACTCAACTGTTTCTCTCCACAGATGCTGACAGACTTGCTGAGTTTCTCCAACACTTTTTATTCCAGACATTCAACATCTTCAGTATTTTGCTTTTACTAGAAATAGGGGTCACTGTTTAAAAACCAGGACTCATCCATTTAAAACAGGAGAGACAACTTTTTGTCTGTGAGGGTTGAGGTCTTTTCAAGCTCTGCCAGCACCTCCTTTTGAGGAGGAGAGTGCTTTTAGGAGGAGTGAGAGAGAGGAGGATAGATTCTTATGAAGCAAAGAGATGAAAGGTAATCGGGGTGGCAGGAATACAGGTTTGTGGTTACAATTAGATCAGCCATGATCTTACTGAACAGCAGATCAGGCTCAAAGGGCCGAACGGACTACTCTTATTCGTATGCTAGAACAATTTAAAGATTGTTCGATTGAAGGTCACTAACCTGAATTATTAATTTTGTCTCACTCTCAAAAGATGCTGGCTGAATATTTCCTGCATTTTCTGTTTTATTTAAGATTTCCAGTTTTTACAATCGTTTGGCTTTTATGTTGTAGAGATTGAGCAGGCTCTCTCTTTTGCTGTCTACACTCAAACATTGAATTAATTCGTTAATAAGACCTTATTTTAGCCACAAGAAATACCATGTTATGCAGCTGGGCACATACTTGATCTCGCTACATCAATTTCGAACTAGAAGCAACATATACATAAATGCTGATCCAACAGTTCTGACACATTAGGGAAATTCTAAGCTGACTCAGTTAATGGGAAATCTATGGAACCGGGGTACTCTCTTACATTACAGCCAAAGACACACTCTCCACTGACTTCAATACAGGGCAAAATCACATGGGAGTGTAACTCAAACTAATTGAAATTAAAATCAAGCCTGTCTCTTAATATTGAGTTTTTGAGCTCAGCTCAACGTGTTTTTGTTGTTTCATGAGATGTGGGCATTGCTGGCAAGGTCTATCTGCCATTGCCTTTGAACAACAGTGGTATGTTGGGCCATATCAGTGAGACAGCCAATACTGCTGTGGGCTACAGAATAAGGACAGCAGATGGCACATTAGTGAACCTGTGGAGATTTATGACAAAGTGATGATAGTTTCACTGCCAAACTGGGATTTGTGCCCATATCCCTAGGAGGCTCTGGACAACAGAAATGTTGCCATGATGCCATTGTCTTCCTGGTGCGTGGAGGTCAATAACATCTCCACCTTGGCGTGGTGAGGTAAAAAGACAAAATCATCAAGTATAGCACTCTCGCACCAGGTTGGAAACAGCAAGGGAAAAAACCCCAGAAAGAAACCCAAAATGGTTGCAGTAAAAAATTATAAATTGTTGTACAGCTTTTCAATCCCAGTGGGAAGAAACAAACTGCTAGATTTCAGAGAGTCTTTTTTACATTACATTACAGTGTGGAAACAGGCCCTTCGGCCCAACAAGTCCACACCGACCCGCCGAAGCGCAACCCACCCATACCCCTACATTTGCCCCTTACCTAACACTACGGGCAATTTAGCAAGGTCAATTCACCTGACCTGCACATCTTTGGATTGTGGGAGGAAACCGGAGCACCCGGAGGAAACCCACGCAGACACGGGGAGAACGTGCAAACTCCCCACAGTCAGTCGCCTGAGGCGGGAATTGAACCCGGGTCTCTGGCGCTGTGAGGCAGCAGTGCTAACCACTGTGCCACCGTGCCACCCATAATTGCAGAATACAAAGATCATACAGCAATCCTGCCAAAATCAAAAGCCAGGTTTTCAGAATTAATTATCTGATATTGGCTACTAGAAGCTTTTCGAATACCACAATGAGAATCAGAAATAAAAGAGTCTGTTTTGTTGGCACAACATCATTCTGTTTCCCAACTACTATGGAAAGCACCAGTCACATGCCAATTTAAACAAAAGTAGTTTTAGATGGCATGAAAACAATGATCCCCTCGGGAAGATGGACATTTGTTCCATACTTTCCACAACTTCAGGACACCACAGATCATACAGCCATAGAGATGTACAGCATGGAAACAGACCCTTCGGTCCAACCCATCCATGCCGACCAGATATCCCAACCCAATTTAGTCCCACATGCCAGCACCTGGCCCATATCCCTCCAAACCCTTCCTATTCATATACCCATCCAGATACCTCTTAAATGTTGCAATTTTACCAGCCTTCACCACTTCCTCTGGAAGCTCATTCCATACACATACCACTCTCTGCGTGAAAACGTTGCCCCTTTGGTCTCTTTTATATCGTTCCCCTCTCACCCTAAACCTATGCCCTCTAGTTCTGGACTCCCTGACCCCAGGGAAAAGACTTTGTCTATTTATCCTATCCATGCCCCTCATAATTCTGTAAACCTTTATTAGGTCACCCCTCAGCCTCCGATGCTCCAGAGAAAACAGCCTCAGCCTGTTCAGCCTCTCCCTGTAGCTCAGATCCTCCAACCCTGGCAACATCCTTGTAAATCTTTTCTGAACCCTTTCAAGTTTCACAACATCTTTCCGATAGGAAGGAGACTAGAATTGCACGCAATATTCCAACAGTGGTCTAACCAATGTCCTGTACAGCCAACTCCTGTACTCAATACACTGACCAATAAAGGAAAGCATACCAAACATCACCTTCACTATCCTATCTACCTACGACTCCACTTTCAAGGAGCTATGAATCTGCACTCCAAAGGTCTCTTTGTTCAGCAACACTCCCTAGGACCTTACCATTAAGTGTATAAGTCCTGCTAAGATTTGCTTTCCCAAAATGCAGCACCTTGCATTTATCTGAATTAAACTCCATCTGCCACTTCTCAGCCCATTTGCCCATCTGATCCAGATCCTGTTGTAATCTGAGGTAACCCTCTTCGCTATCTACTATACCTCCAATTTTGGTGTTATCTGCAAACTTACTAACTGTACCTCTTATGCTCGCATCCAAACCATTTATGTAAATGACAAAAAGTAGGGGGCCTAGCACCGATCCTTGTGGCACTCCACTGGTCACAGGCCTCCAGTCTGAAAAACAACCCTCCACCACTACCCTCCGTCTTCTACCTTTGAGCCAGTTCTATATCCAAATGGCTAGTTCTCCCTGTATTCCATGAGATCTAACCTTGCTAATCAGTCTCCCGTGGGGAACCTTGTCGAACGCCTTACTGAAGTCCATATAGATCACATCTACTGCTCTGCCCTCATCACTCTTCTTTGTTACTTCTTCAAAAAACTCAATCAAGTTTGTGAGACATGATTTCCCATCCACAAAGCCATGTTGACTATCCCGAATCAGTCCTTGCCTTTCCAAATACACGTAAATCCTGTCCCTCAGGATTCCCTCCAACAACTTGTCTAACACCGTGGTCAGGCTCACCGGTCTATAGTTCACTGGCTTGTCTTTACCGCCCTTCTTAAACAGTGGCATACTTTGCAACCAATTAGGTACTTTTAAGGTGTTGCCACTTTTGTAATGTAGGCAACCCAGCAGCTAAATATTGCACAGCAAGGTCCCACAAGTCACAATGAAGAAAGAATCCGATGCTCTGTTTCGTGACAATGATTGAGGCCAGTACAATAAACAGAGGTCCCTGCTTATCTTTGACATACTCTAGTGGTTTTTGGATCTTTCACATCCACCTGAGATGGCGGACAGGGCTTCAGTCTAACCTCTTATCTGAAAAAGATTGGCACCTCCCCCAGTGCAGCAACACCCTCAGTCCTGGCACTGGGGTGTGTCAGCCTAGATTACACACTTGAGCCTCAGGACTGTGACAATGGTTTAACTCTCAGCAGATCTGCCCCCTCTCTAAGCTGGTACGCAAGTACCCTAAATGTGACTGAAGCACAAAAGCAGGACAATGGTGTCAAAGCAAAGACGACAGCTCTAGTGATAGATGACTCTACGATACAATATCTTCCATTGAGGGCTATTGAGCAACCTGATGACAAAAGCTGCTCACACAGCAGTGGGTTACACTTAGTACCAGCTAGAGTTAGCTGCTGCCTTGGGAGCAACTCGCCCCTGCATCTCGACAACACGATAGCTTTTGTGCTGTGCTCCCGATGAAGTAAGCTTTATACTGGCTAGGAGTGGGTAGCTGCAAAAAAAAAAAAGCTGAGCGTATTAAAAAATAAATGATGTGATTACACATCCAGAGAAAGGTCTCAGGCTGCTACAAAAAAACAAGGGCAAAAGGATTGAAAAAGGATGCAGGCTGCCTGGTAAACTTGTTTTGGACTTGCTAAGTATAGGGAATTTGGAGTATAATCCAGACACAGGAACTTGGAACCACTACACGATGTGCAATCATACTATGAAAATCCACAAAAAATAATTACATGATCTTTCATCAGAACTTAGTGGAAATCAGCCAGAAACGTTAACTGTCTTTCTCTTTCCACAGATGCTGCCAGCACTTGTGTGTTTTCATTTTATATTTCCAGTGTCTCAAGCATTTTGGTTCGATCAATTAAAGTGCCCTGTATAAATTCTAATGCAATAAAGCCACCTGCCTGCACACCCACCCCACTGCCCTGCTTTTAAATATTACAAAAGGCAGGCAGACCTCTCTCCACACTTGGATGCCAGTTCCAAAAGCTGTTCCTAGCCACAACATACTTACCCTCACACCAGCCCTTTCACACTCTCAACTCTGTCAGAAATACAGACTCTGGGAGGTGGGTACAGACTCACTTCTAGAGTGGACCTTTCAGATTATGGTACTGCAAGGTACCTTTACAGCCTGTTGTTTAGTTAAATAACAAGTAGTCCAGGGACCTTAACGACTGTACTGCATGCACTGGATACTTTGAGCACACAATTGCCACTTCCAAATCCACCAGTGCAATTAAAACAACTTAAATTTACATAGTGTGTTGAACGTCATTACATTTGCAAGGTACAATGCAAGGATATTATGAAACAATATTTGGGACCAAACTGAATAAGATAATATTATGGCAGATGGCTTAAAAAGGAAAAAAGTGAGGCTGCGAGGGAATTCCAGAGGTTTGGAACCAGACAGCTGAAAACATATCCAGCAATACTGGAGCATTTAAAATCAGGCACAAAGGTTAGAGGAGAGTAGATACCTCAGGAGGGCTGCAGAGTTAGAGAAAGTTACAGTGGTAGGGAAGAGCCAGACCTAAGCCAGGATGAGAATTCAAGATATTGAACGAGAATGAGTGTAGCTCGGTGAGCACAGGGGTGACTGTAAGCCATGCTTAGACTAATTAGAACATAAGGTTGCAGAGTTTTGGATCAGCTTAGGTTTGTGAAGGGTAGGATGAGAGGCTGGCCACAAGCATCTTAAATTATCAAACCTCGATGAATCAAAGGTACAGCTGGGAACCACTGCTGAGAAGAGCAAGGACTCCAGGCATATGAAAATAATACCAGCACTAAGTCCCCTTCCAAGTTATGCACTACCTTCACCAGTTCTTCATTGTTGTTTAGTCAGAATCTTGGAATTCTCTCTAACAATGCATGAAGCAATATGCCCGAATTGTCGATTCTCCGGTTCCTTGGATGCTGCCTGACCTGCTGTGCTTTTCCAGCACTACACTCTCAACATGGATCAATCTCATATGGACTTGAGCAGTTCATGATGGTGGCTCATCACCACCACCACTCACTCTCCATAAGTGATAAGCAAAAATACTGACCTCACCAGCACTGTGCACATTCCAGGGGTGAATGAAACTAAACTAATTACTAAATGCTCCTGTCTAGTTTTTTTTTTAATATTCTGGGATTGAATTCTGAAACGCAAGTTTCTAGTTTCTCAACATTTAGAAAATAGTCAGATTTATCTTTCAGGGGTTCCAACGATGGATGGTCCTTCAATTTCCCACAATGACCTCCAACAATAATTTTGTCCACTTCCGTAATCAGTCCATATCCTTTCTTTCACCTTCTTGCTCCCATCCCCCGAAGTACATTGTCCCTCCTCACCTATCTGCAAACGTGGATTTACAATTCTCTCTCCCTTCACCCAAGTCACTAATGAATGTGGTGAAGCCCTAGAACAGATTCTGGGAGAAACACTGTTAATTGCAGCTAATTTGTGATGAACTGTGTCCCAGATACTTGTCCCTCCTTGGGGGAGTTCATGCTTTCTGCACAGAACCTAAATTCACAAAATAAATTAATTCACATAAAATCCCTTTGCAGACAAGGCAGAAAAAAAAAATCTCTAAATGTGGAATCCTGCCCAATCCTGTCAGATTTTTAAAAAACGTTCAGAGGCTCTTTATTGTTTGTAATCAGCTCTCTCCTTCTGAAATTTCCATCTGAATTTCAATATTGTCTTTTCTTAACTTCTCCAATTGACATATTGATTTTAAAGGGAAATCAGATAATACGTGAAGGAGAAAGAGCACAGGGATACAGAGATTGGGTTAGATAAAGATGAGAGAGAAGACTCGTGTAGTGCATAAAGACTAGCATGGATTGGTTGGACTGAATGGCCTGCATCTTGTACAGGGTATACTTGTGTGTGATATTTAATTTAGAAGCTCCCTCTTTTCCAATCAATTTCAAAAGGTTCCTTTTACCCATTCTTGGCACTCTGTCTCAGTGGTAGGACAGAAACATCTCAGCACAATGCCACTGCATGTGCCAATGCTACTCATTTCCTGTTACTGTGATATCAAGGAGGTGTGGTGTAAATACAGGGCAAGGAGAGCTGTGGTATTCTAAAACCATCTCAGAATACATGTTTGGCCATTTAAGATGAAGATTAGAAAATTCTTACTCACGAAAAGGCTGGTGAACTTCTAAAATTCCTCACTCCAAAATCTGCAGATGTACAGTTTTTGAGTATATTATGATCCCTGCAAATGTTAATACTGAGCAATTCAAATCTCAGATTGAAAGTTGACTTGACAGGTCCTAATTTTTTGCTTTAAAAACTAAACAGTGGTGGTCAGTTATGGAACACTCAAGAGTACGCAACTGTATTTATAACATAAAAGGATATACCATTTATTAGATTAAAAAAAACATGATCTATATTCCATTGGACAAAAAAGGTGGACAGTTTTCATTACAAACACCAACAAAATAATTGATTTGCACCACCAGTTCTTTTCTGCAAAATCCTTATAATCAAACCTTACAGAAAAGCTTCTTTCTTAGACAGGCACAGCTGGAATGGATTTCCTTCCAGCAAATTCATAGAATCAGAATCCCTACAGTGTGGGAGCAGGCCATTCAGCCCATCGAGTTAATACTGACCCTCTGAAGAGCATTCCATCAAGACTCATCCCCCACCCTATTCTTGTAACTTATCGCTAATCATAACAATAATACAAAGCTGCATTAGAACATTATTTCAATGAGCCACCATATACTGCAGCACAGAGGAACTACGAAGAGCAGAGGACAATCACCTATACAGTGTATTCAAAAGGAACAGGTACCCAATGAACACAATCTGCTGATTTCTCAGCAAAAAACCCCAAAAAGCAGACAAAACACATCCATAAACCCTAGCCACTCTCCCCTACATCAAAGATATTTTGGAAATGACCGCCAGACTACTCAGACCTCTTAGCATCATGGTAGCCCACACCCCCACCAACACATGAAAACAATGAACTTGAAAGACCCTATACAGACAACAAGCAAAACTAATGTCATTTACAAAATATCTTGCAAGAACTGTAACAAACACTACATTGGACAAACAGGCAGGAAACTAGCCACAAGGATACATGAACATCAACTAGCCATAAAACGGCATGACCCAATCTCACTAGCATCTTTACATACAGATGAGGAAGGACACCACTTCAACTGGGACAATACATTCATCCCTGAACAAGCCAAACAGAGACATGCACGAGAGTTCCTAACAGCATGGCATTCCTGACTTGGGTCCCATTTACCACCCCCTGAAAAAAAAACATGAAGTGACATCACCAACCCAAGGAAACCTAAACACAAATAAAAATCCGGCCATACCACCAGTGCTTCACCGGAGGCTCACTGATGATGTTACCTAGTATGGTGACAAAACATCTGAAAAATGAACCTTCCAGCTACATCCTACACCCATAATAAGCATCACTGATCCAACTAGCCTGCACATTCCCCAGAGACTATGGGTAATTTAGCATGGCTAATCCACCTAACCTGCACATCTTTGGTCTGACAAACTCCACACAATGTCCCAAGGCCAGAATCGAGCCTGGGTATCTGGCGCTGAGGGGCAGCAGTGCTAACTGTTGAGCCACCATGCTGCCCCACAATGTACATGCCTGCACATTCATTAGACTCTTTTCTCTTCATCTGGTATGTCTTCTGGAAACACCAAAAACAAACTCCAAATTAAACTCATTATTACTCTACTTTCAGAGCAAACTTGCAAGTTCCTTGCAGTCAGTTTACAGAATATTGCAGCATTTCTTACTAGACAGTGTAACGCTTCCACTTCCACCATCTGGCACACCTCAACATGAGAGGACTTCTGGATGTGTGTGTCTTGGTTTCTTGACACCTGCTGCTAGTCAACAGCAGTGTTTATTTCCATCCCTTTGGATTAAATTTATATGCACTAAACGACCAACCTTTCACTTCAGTGTTGTAAAACCTTTATAAAATGCAAAATAAGCAAACAAGCCTCCACTCCTCCCAATACCTAAACCAGAAAAACAAGTTTGTTTTAAAATTGAAACTAAAACAATGTCCTTGCCTTTATTAACGTAAGTTACAGAATATAAGTAACTTGAAGTTATACATTGTTCTCAACAGGTAGAAGTTGACAGATGTTTGAATTCCAGGAGATTGAGGTATGTAAACAAAAGTGGAGCAGTGCTGTTGAAGCACATCAGCCAGGATCTTACTGAATTATACAACAGGCTTGATGGGCTGAATGGAGTTTGTCTTTTCCTATTCTGTGTTATGAAAAATTCAAATCAACGTGTGACTGCTTTTCAGACAATTTCAAATGATTTGGGTGTGGATTTGAACTGGATATGTAAACATTATCAATCTATCCTGCAATGGAGCATTACACCAAAATTAAAAAAAAAATCACCATTTAATACAGAGCTCCCTCTGTTGACCAGTTTCATCATTATTCATTCAATCTTATATATGGTCTACATTTCTTTGTTTTATAAAAATTCACATTTTCTAATGATACTTAATATGTGGGATCTGTGTTAAATAAAATTTGTGGATTACTTTACAGATAAAGTATTTTTAGGTCGATCAGGACAGAGCTTTTTTTTTTAAATGACAAAGCATTTTGGTTTTACATTTTTTCAAATGAATGCTTATTATGAGGCCAATTTTGGATTTCGAAATTACAATTTCAAACAGCCTTTCTGAAGACTTAAAAAAGGGATATCTTAATTCATTGTACTTTATTGGAACATATGCTTCAGGTTTTGAAGGGGACAAGATAGTGGTACCCACTGGCTAATCACACAGCATCAAATGGTGGACAAGGGTGAGGCGTAGCACATTTCATGATTACCTGTTTAATCCACCTATTTTCTAATTCAATGTCCCAGATGCAACCTTCGCGAGCTAGGTCCACCCGAAGATATCTTTTGGATCAAAATAAAGAAACATGGGAAGTCACTGACAAGTTCCTTCTGACAAGTGCCATCTGACAAAAAGCAATCTTGGAATAACCCAATGGTAAGAGGCCTTTCTGCTAAAGAGGTACAGGACAAGGACTTCTGCCCAAATAATCTCCATTTCTAGGGGCTGTAACTGAAAATTATCCATTTACTGTGAAATTTGAAAGAGAATGCTTTTCTAAAGTTTAATGCTATGCTGAGCTTTGTAAACAATACTTTGATGAGGTTTGCAGCGAGCTTGACTCTGTTTTAATTTTGTAAACATTCAACTCGACCTTGCGACAGTCGAACTCAGTGAAAGCTGAAGAACTGTTATGCCCAAGACCAGGGGATGAGAGAATAACAACTTGAGTTTTCCCAGTCTTTGCCCTTGAGAGCATGATAAGAAACAGTAGAAGGCAAGTATCTGAACATTGCTCAGATATTCCTTTACATTGAGGCATCTGGCTGAATGTATTGGGTCAATTCTGCAGAATTTAAATAAAGCTCCTTTCTTTGCTCTTGCTAACAGTTGAGTCAAGTCGATTTAATTTCCACAACAGTAAATGTGGGGGCTTGTCCGGGATTCCGCGACTGGGTGGGATTTTGAAGATTCCCAGGAGGCGGAGGCGCCAGCGCCTTGAAGGTCATTCACTTGATCTCGAGCGCTGAATTTTCCCTTTTGCGTGAGAGGACTGGGAATCTGCGGATCACCCTAGCACCAGGGTTTGAATTGAATAGGGTCAGGGTAAGAGTCGTGGGATTGCTTTCTAAGAGAATAAATACAGTGGGAAAAGGGTTCAGTGAATTCTTGTGTGCTATTAGAGCAAAACCCAAGGGAAGGGGATTGCCGTCTCTAGAGTGTTTAGGAGACAACAAGTTTAAGGGTGATTTTAGACTTGGAACCACCACTGGCTGAGTTGGACTCGCCAAAGACGTACCGGGTACATGGTTTCTTGGTTTACGAAAACCGGGGCATTGAGGCGGTTGTGCCCAATGTGAGAAGGGACCTCCAGAGGTAAGAAAGCAAGTGAAAGGGAAAAGATAATGGTACGGAGAGATAAGAAAGCAAGTAAAAGGGAAAAGATAAATGGAAACTTTAATGCTTTTGTTACAGCGCTGGCAACCTGTAGGGAGACATTCCCAGTGCGAATGGACATGACCAAAATAGCAATGTGTAAACAAGAAGGTGAGACAGTGTCCCAGTATCTTACGCGCCCCACTGACATCCATAACCCCCATAGTGGACTGAGACCACCCAACGACATAACGGAGGCAGAGATCACGCCGTATGAAGCATACCTGAGGAACAGCTTCATCAATGGAATGAAGGACAAAATAGCAAAAAAGGTAAAATACACACGTATTACTTGGGACACAGGAAAGCTGAATTTGATAGAACAACATGCGATACATGTGAAAGATTGCTTACCCAAGAGAAGGATAAGCGGAAACTAAAGATGGAACAGCAGGCACATAAAGCCCAGCTTACTCTCATGCAGATGGTCAGCCGTTGGTGGGAGGTGCTGCAGGAAGAGAGAGAGAGGCAGAGGTGGAGGTCACGGAAGAGGAAGACGAAGAGGTCGTGGAAGAGATGCAGGCAGAGGTAGATCTGGCGGGTGCTTTGTTTGTGGAACAATAGACCACTGGGTGAGGCAGTGCCCACACAGACAGTCCCAATCGGCCCTGGAGGCTGAGTGACAGGATGACTGACAGGGGAAGGCTGAGGTGGAGGTGGGCAGCCCACAAGGTATAGATAAGCCTCTTTCCCTTATGCTTGGCAACGAAGACTTGCTTATGCTAATCTCTGCTACTAACCTTACAGGCACTGAGACATCTCCCACCTCTATGTTGAGTGCTGAGATTGCAAAGTGTGGACAGTATGTTCAATACCACAATGATGCGTACCTCTATGTTATATGTGGAAGATACGCCAGTTACCTTTTTGGTAGATACAGGGGCAACATATTCAGTCCTTAAATCAAGCCAGTTCAGAGAGTCAATGCCAATAAAGATGAGTGGAAGGTTCCTGAACTCAATGGGTGCATCAGGAATCATGCTACAAGAGAGATTTACTGCGTCCTTGCAGAGCACAATACCTGTTAAAACCAGAGGCTATAGAAGGAATTACTCCAGTCTTTGAATCCCTCACAGGGGAGTGATAATCCCCTGTGAGAACCCCTATTTTTCCGGTCAAAAAGGCAAACATTCCCGGTGAACCGGAGGAATGGAGGTTTGTTCAAGACCTGCAGGCAGTCAATAATGCTATTGTCCCACGTGCCCCAAATGTTCCTAATCCCTATACTATATTAGCTCAAATTCCACCGGACAGTAAATGGTTCTCTGTTGTGGATTTAGCAAATGCCTTCTTTAGTGTAACCGGTGCTCCCAGATAGGCAATTCTGGTTCGCCTTTTCATTCAAAGGGAAATCATATACCTTTAAGTGGCTTTATCTAGGTTACTGTGAGTTTCCCACCATATATAACGAGGCTCTATGCAGGAGTCTAGAGACTCTTGTTCTAACCCCAGGGTCAGCGCTTCTGCAATATGTAGATGATTAATTGATAGCAGCACCAACAGAGGAACAATGTGAGAAGGATACCCTTACGTTGCTCTGCCATCTAGCGAGGGAAGGGCACAAAGTCAGTCTTGCAAAGCTACAATTTGTGCAACAACAGGTGAAGTTCTTAGGTCACTTAATATCTGAACAAGGAAAGGCCATTGGTCAAGACGGAGTTCAAGCAATCCAGCAAATTCCAAAGCCTCACACGAAGAAACAATTACTATCCTTTTTGGGCATGTGCTCCTACTGTAGGATGTTTATCCCACATTACGCAACCCTTGAGGTGCCCCTAAGTGACATAGCCCACGGCAAAGGCTTGCAGAACCAGAGTCCGTTGCAGTGGACCCCAAAGGCTGAGAGTGCCTTTGTTGAATTGAAAAAGGCACTCCAAACTACACCAACACTGGGGATTCTGAACCCAAACAAGCCTTTTGTACAAACGGTAGATGAGAAGCGTGACTGCATGACATCTATGCTTTTGCAGGATCATGGGGGATGATCGAGGCCGGTAGCATATTTTTCAGCTAAACTAGACCCCGTAGTGGCAGGATTGCCTAAATGCCTGTGAGCCGTGGCTGCAGCTGAAAAGGCTGTTGTAGCGTCCAGGGATATATTCGGCTATGGTGAATTAACCCTTCTGGTCCCACATGCAGTATCCTTACTGCTTTCCGAGCAAAGGGCCGCACACGTCAGCAGCACGTTGGCTCAGATATAATACTGTGTTATTGGAGATGCCTAACATTACAATTAAGCGATGTAACGTCCTTAACCCTGCTAGCCTTCTCCCACAGAAGGAGACGGAGACCCACATGACTGTGATGCTATAACTAATGAAATTTGCAGTCCCAGACTGGATTTGCAGGATTCACCACTTCAGAATCCAGATATGGAGTTTTTCGTGGATGGGTCAGCATGCAGGAGCAAGGAGACAGGCCAGAATTATGTTGGGTATGCTGTAGTGACTACCTACGAGATAGTCAAAGCGGGATCACTCCCTTCTCACCTGTCAGCACAAGCAGCAGAGCTGATTGCCTTGACTGAGGCCTGTAAATTGGCTGAGGGAAGGGCAGTGAATATTTACACCGATAGCAGATACGCATTCAGGGTTGTACATGATTTTGGAACGCTGTAGAAACACAGGGGCTTCTTGACCTCCACCGGAAAGCCCATCACACACCGTGGCCTGATTTCAGACCGCCTGGAAACGCTCCTGTTGCCTAAATCAATCGCTGTGTATAAATGTGAAGCCCATACAAAACATAATGATTTTACTTCCCAAGGCAATGCAAGGGCAGACTCAGCAGCAAGAACGGCAGCCCAGCAGCCGCCAAGTGAGCAGACTGACATGTGTATGACAAAAGTTTGTACCCAGACAGCAGACATACGGGAGTTACGGTCACAGGCCACACCGGGAGAAAAGCGTGAGTGACGAAAGCAGGATGCAGTGTGAGGGAAGGAGTATGGTGTGGTCCCAATGGTAAACCCTGTCTACCACCATTATTATTTCCATTTTATGCCAAGCTGGCACACGGTAAGGACCATGTGTCAAAAGGAGGGATGTATGACAGTATTTCGGCACACTGCTACACTAAGGGATTTACTCATTACTCCCAGAAATATTGTGAACGTTGTGTTATCTGTGCCACTAATAATGTGGGGAGGGGAATACAGATGAGTCAGGCAGCATACCCCAACCCCAAAAACCCTTTGAACATTTACAGATGGATTTTATTGAACTAATATCCAGCGAAGGGAAAAGGTATTGTCTGGTAATAGTTAATATGTTTTCCAAATGGGTGGAAGCGTTCCCCACATCTAAACAGGATGTCAGTGCAGTAGCTAAAGCTTTGCTAACTGAGATAGTTCCGAGATGGGGCATCCCTGAAGGGCTTAGTAGTGACATTGGGACACCATTTGTCAATAATGCCTTACAGCAGATCAGTAATTACTTGCGAATAAACGAGACAACACTGTGCCTACCACCCAGCGAGCAGTGGGCAGTGGAAAGAGAAAATGCTACCCTAAAAAATAAATTGACAAAATGTTGAGGAACTAGGGGTGGCATGGACAAAGGCACCTCTGATTGTCCTAATGTATATGAGATCTAGGAGGAGAGGAAGAGCTAATCTTAGCCTGTTTGAGATTTTGTTCGGTAGGCCGCCCAACACAGGAATTGGCCCAAAACCTAAGGTAAGACAGATAACAGGCCACTGTGAGGATGAGATATTGTGTTACTGTATAAAACTCTCTGCACTTTTATCTGAAATACAGAATCAAGTGAAAGCAGCACTATCCCAACCAGCAGGAGAGAAGCTGCATGATCTAGAACCTGGAGACTGGATAGTGGTGAAAGACTTCAGGAGGAAAAACCAGAAGGCGAAGAGGTGGCTGGGACCGTTTCAAGTGCTCCTTACAACACAGGCAGCTGTTAAGATCGCAGAAAGAGCCACGTGTATACACGCCAACCATTGCAAGCGTGTAGCTGGGCCTGAGGACAGCACCGGAACCAATTAAGTGTTAGTAGTGATTAGAAGCCTCATACAAATATGGTGCTGCCCAGCTCACACTTTTAGCAAGCGCCCTGGTAGGACTATTCGTAAGGGCAGGGGCATTTGGAATACAGCCGCAGATGGTAATCTTAACTGAGGGTACTACGGGGACCTTCACATGTGACCCATGACCGTTTAGAAGCCAGAACAACTATAAATAGGAGAATAAATATTTATGCAGGGATCCTGCGGCGCCGGTGACTGGCACTTAGGTAGTAGCCACCACGGCCAAAGGGACACCTGACACGGGAAATAGATATTCTATGATCAAGGTCGGAGGTGATAATATCCAAGACTCAGAAGAGCGAAGAGGGAGTCTGGTGGTGTGGAATAGATAGACCCTTCTCCGACATCTAGAGGCAGGTGAATATCGTGGTACAATTGCCCCCCCCCCGAGATGCAGTGCAGAAGGTCCTACAGAAGATAGTAGCACTAGGGCATGTCAACCAACCAAACCAGATCATGGACCTAACCCCAAGCAGGGTGGAGAGCATTAATGTCATGCCCGAATCCGGAGGGAGCCGACCGGGGCATGATAGAGAGTCTAACTCAGTAGTGGAATTGGCCCTGCAGGAGATAAATACAATAAATACGACGCCAGTAGGTTGGGAGGTGCGAATGGCCATTGCTAGATGTGAAGGGAACAGAGAATGTGCTTTGTTCCTAATACAACACTGGAGATTAGACATTGGCTACCCTTGTTGGATATGTTTACACACAGCCCAACTGTGGACCACCGAACCAATCACAGAGCCTGGCGAGAAATGCTAGCTGTCTGCTTCCATGGGTGGCAACTACCCTGACCCTGATAGGGGGAGCAATTAGGGCAAATCTCACGCCACCACCCGAACTCAAGGCTAACTGTAGTCCCAAGGCTGACATGCTCCTGACCAAAGCCTTCCACATAGCAGGGGAGAAACGTGTATTTGCACCAATCAGGGGAGACTCCACTTGGGGATCTCCCAGTGTTCTACGATGCTGTACTTGAACAATGATTCTTGCTCAGCAACTTATGCAAATGGTACGACCATAAACATTGCTTGTTCCTTTATCAATAATCAGACCATGATGGCGGGTATAATATGGGCCTGTGGGGAGAAAGAGTACCACCACCTTCCCCTGGGATGGAAGGGGTGCTGCTACCCCGCGATACTGTCCAAAGGGCCAGTAAGAAACACACCTGATGGGACGTCCCACAGCATTGGAATGGGTACACACTCACAGACCCCTGGACTACATCAGGAGCGAACATTGAGTGGTCCATTCTTTTGGGAGTAAGGACAACGGTGGCAATAAACAAGATTAATGGCTAGCATATAGTGTATTACTGTTAGCAAATGAGATGGAGGAAGGCCAAGCAGTCATTAACACTGAGTTAATGGCAGTTCGGGAAGCAGGGATGCAAAATTGATTAGTGTTAGACATATTGACAGCCGAGAGAGGGGGCATCTGCAAAATGTTAGGTACCTCATGCTGTTTTAATATTCCTGATGAGTCCCAAAATATCACTCGTGTAATAAATCATATGAAGGCAGCAATACGACCACCTCCCCAGCAGATGAATCCTGGTTCCGATGGCTCACCTCCATTTGGGGAGGATGGGGGTATTGGATCCTATACGTCCTACTAGTTGTAGGACTGGTCTTACTCAGTGTTGTGTATAGGACTCTGCTTGTGTACCTGCCTACACTGCTTACTTATGAGGGCAGTAGGATACCAAATGGTAAAATTATCAGTGGCCCCATGGCAAGAAGAGCCAATTGCATGGACCTCACCCTACCATGATGTCGACGAGTGTGACGTGTGAACATGGGCTGTGTACAGGACACACCAGAGCAAGTGACATTACCACAACAAAGCAGTGTTTCAGGTAACTGGTGTCAGAGAAAAGGCCTGGTGTTCCCTAAGCATTTTCTGATGTATAGTTATTCTGGCTCTATTTTTTTTTTGTTGCTGTAGTTGTCATTGTTATCAACAAGGGGGAAAATGTAATGGAAAATTATCCATTTACTGTGAAATTTGAAAGAGAATGCTTTTCTAAAATTTAATGCTATGCTGAGCTTTGTAAACAATACTTTGATGAGATTTGCAGCCAGCTCGTCTCTGTTTGAATTTTGTAAACATCCAACTCGACCTTGAGACAGTTGAACTCAGCGAAAGCTGAAGAACTGTTATGTCCAAGACCAGGGGATGAGAGAACAACAACTTGAGTCTTCCCCAGTCTTTGCCCTTGAGTGCATGATAAGAAACAGTATAAGGCAAGTACCTGAACAATGCTCAGGTACCCCTTACATTGAGACATCTAGCTAAATGTACTGGGGTCAATTCTGCAGAATTTAAATAAAGTTCCTTTCTTTGCTTTTGCTAACAGTTGAGTCAAGTCGATTTAGTTTCCATGACAGGGCTTAGTGCAAGCTCTTCAAGCACTCACAGAGAGACAATCACCTCAGACTCAGCAAACGAGATGGCTGTTGAGTTTCATTAGGGCAAACAGATTGACAATTAACAATTGGAACACATCCCTGCAAGCTGAACATGAAAAGGGAAAGCATTGGGATCTGGGAGACAACTGCTTATTTGTAGCAGTACATGGGCATGGTCTAGATTTACATGTGAAGGCATATATGGAAACAAAGTTCCGCGAGTATGGAGCTTGTAATGGAGGTGCTAGTGTTCCCAAATAAAGAGAAACTTGCATTCACAGTTCTTTCCAAGGCTGCTGTCCATCTTAACTTTACAGCCAACTGTACTTTTTAAAAAGTGTAGCTTTATATTGTAATGTCGGAGATCGATTTGTACACATTTGACTCTCCTGCTCCTCGGAAGCTGCCTGACCTGCTGTGCTTTTCCAGTGCTACACTCCAGCAGCTACTGTCCTCACTTCTTCTACACAGCAAGCTCTTACAAACAGCAATGTGGCAATGGTGTCTTTGTGATACTGGTTAACAGATGAATGTTGGTAATGACAACGTGATTCCTTGCCCTTCTTTAAAGCACAGCCATGGGTTGTTTTACATGTACCTGAGTCCCACAGAGGGCAAGAGAGAGAGGTCAAGAGGTAGGCAGGCAGAGGGAAAGATTACAGTTCTGAACATTTCTGATTCCAATGGATGCAGAACACAAAACATGCCCTTTAGCAAACATGAGAATAAAGCAACATTTCCTCCAGACTGAATGGTCAACATTTTTCTTTAACAACATACAAAACGCCCATCCCAAAGGCAATGTGTATTACCCAGTCCTCCAGTACCTCCACATACACTGACTAGCACGGGGTCACGGTAGTGGGAAGAAATTGAAAAACTGTTCGATTACACTCCTCCTTACTCAGAGGAAGCTGAGCCCAAGTGTAAACAATTGTTTCTGAAAAAATGAAGCACCTCTTTAAACATTGCTGAAAATGTAGAGAAGCCTTCGGTCCAAGAGGAGGGAGTACTTCAGTGGGATATTAGAGTCATCTTTCTCCTGTTTCTCATAAAGCACACTCAAACGAGCAAATAGAAACATAATTAGATGTCAACGAGCCAGTACACTACTGCGGTGTTCAAAGAAGCTCATTTGTTTACTGGGCCAGAACTGCTTCAATTTCTTAACTCTCCAGAACTCTTCAAGCAAATATGTCTCCTAATCTCCCTAACAGTCTTGTTATGGAATGTTGAAGGGCAATTTTTTTTCAATGTACTGAATGATAATGAGTTGGAACTCACCGCCTACAGAGGGTGACAGAATTGGAGGTGATTGTGGATTTCTAAAAAAAAGGTAATTGGACGGACACTCAGGGAAACAAGCTTGCAGGGCTCTGGGGATAGAATGGACAAATGGGATTGGATTGCTCAAGCAGGGGTTGATGGACAGAATGGTTTCTCTCCATGCCAATGACTTGGCATTACACGGATTCACTTTGTTGTTGAACAGACCATGCTCTGGGACCTTCCAGTCAGCCTAGTCCCGTGTATCTACAGCTGGCTATGAAAGAGGAGGATACTTTAAGGCAAGCAAATACCACGCAAACTCTCAATGTCAAGCACTCCGAGAGTTTTGTTCCCTTTTTTAAAAAAGGGGCACATTACTCATCAAAGTAAGCAACGAAAAGAGGGAGGGAGAGAGGAAGGAAATGAAGGAGGATGGAGGAAAGGACTGTATGTCCTTTTCAGGTCAATCACTATTTCTTTAGTGGTACATCATAACATTACACTGTAAGTAACAACATACTATAAAGTTCAACTCTAAATATACTCTAAATAAGCTATTCTAAACAAGTTACTGTCAACGTATTCCCACTTCATTAGATGTGAAAGATCTTGTAAACTTGTTGTGTTGCCATTCTGCATATCCTAAGAGGATCATTTGAAGGGGATAAAATTTGAGGCACTGAACCAGGGACAAACCAGATGGGATAAATGACCTTTCTTTACAATCTGCGAGGGGTCACCTTCCAAAACTGTGTAAAGCACACTTGACTCAGTCAAAGCAGGAAAAGTGTGTATTATTTATGATGCTTTTTTTTTGCAGCTGCACATATAGGATGACTGGCTTTGGTGTATAATTCCTTCACTTTGTGCTATCAAACATCACAGGCACTGGATGGCACATCTCACAAAAATAAATTTGCTGCAGTTAGGTCAGCTGTTGGGAGATGGTGCAATATGTTCTCACGTAGCTTGAATGTGTTCTGAAATGCATGTTGTACAGCTATATTTTAAAAAAAGATGAACTGAAGCAGCAATATAAATGAATATGCTGAGTGTTTAGTTTGCTACTTCCTTATTTAAGAAGCCGCAGCTTATTTTGTGTAGAGAGCATTGATGTTTGTTAGTGCATCCCAGCAGGTATACTTTTATAAGGCACTAATGCTTAAAATGGTGAGTGGGTAAGATACAAACATCTTGAAAATGACTACATATGTTACATATGAAATATTAAATCTATGGGGAGGAGTTGGAAGGGGGAACAAAAAGAGAGACAGAGTGAGAGCTATCTAACATAAGAACAGAAAATACTGGAAATACTTGCCAGGCCTGACAGAATCTGTGGAGAGAGAAACAGAGTCAATGTTTCATGTTCTTTTGAACTGGAGTTTTTTCAGAGTGTCCCAATGTTTCTTTCTGTGGCTCAGAGACAATTTTATTTTTTGTGTCTTTGGACGTTTCATGAAGGCTCTTTATAAATGCAAGATGTTGTTGGTGCAAAGGACGTAACTATTGTCATGGGTAAATGAAACTCCTCGCTAGTGAAACAATTTTTAAACTTCTTGCAGATAGTCATTATTTGAAGGCAAAAGTGACTACTGCAGATGCTGGAGATTAGATTCAAGAGCATGGTGCTGGAAAAGCACAGCAGGTCAGGCAGCATCCAAGGAGCAGGAAAATCGAAGATCGGGCAAAAGCCCTTCATCAGGAAGGGCTTTTGCCCGAAATGTTGATCTTCCTGCTCCTCAAATGCTGCCTGACCTGCTGTGCTTTTCCTGCACCATGCTCTTGAATCATTATATGAAGCCTAGAAACAAAAACAGAGATTGCTGGAAATACTCGAATGGTTTGGCAGGATCTGTGGACAGAAATCAGAGTTAAAATTTCAGATCCAGTGACCCTTCTTTAGAACCAAGGTTTTTTTTAAAAATCTATGCCTATCTGTTGATTTTCTGGGCCCTATCCCCTCTATGGTGAAGGCTCTAGATATGCACAGTGTATCTCTAATCTAGTTGGCTCTTGAGTGCTGGACAGCCCCTGGGAAGGGTGGGTGGTGGAGAGCCAAAGCAAACCATCCTTTTCTTTTGAAAAAAAAACATAAGATTAAGTGCCAGAAGATTCTCTGGTCTGGACATGGATTTACTACCATTTTTTTTCATTCATTTACAGAATGAGGCAGTCACTGGCTAGGCCAACATATATTGCCCAACCCTAATTGCCCAGAGGACAGTTAAGAATCAACCACATTGCTGTGGGTCAGGAGTCACATAGGCCAGACCAGGTAGAGATGGCAGTTTCTCTCCCTGAAGGACATTAGTGAACCAAATGTTTTTTCTACCAGTCAACAATGGATTCGTGGTCATCATTAGACTCTTAATTCCTTTTTTTTTAATTGAATTCAAATTCCACCATATATTTTGGTGGGATTTGAACTCAGGGTTCCCAGAATATTACCTGGGTCTCTAAATTAATAGTCTAGCAATAATATCACTAGGCCATCACTTCCCCCCTCCATGACTGTACCAAAAGAGCTGACGTATTCTGGCAGATTTCTGCACGTGCCATCACATTGAACAGTTGTGGGACATTGAAATAGTATCTGAGTATGGAGTTGAATGCATATGAGTCAGGTAAGAGGGTAAGAGTACAGGGAGCGTGGTTAATCGGTCAAGAAGTACAATGGCAAGGCTAGTAGGGATGGCAAGGTAGGTGGGTGGGTGGCTTGGCAACTAGTTAAATCAGGGTGAAGGCATGTTAAAAGGTCAGGGAGTTAGCTTAGTGGGGAATGGATGGGGAACATTCGGGTCAGGTCTGATATGGAGTACGGTGGTCAAGGAAGAGAACAAACTGTAGTTAGGAATGGAGAAGCCAGGACTTTGGGGAGTTTTTTGTTTAAAAATCCCTCTAATCTTCTCTGGCTAACTATTCAGGACTTGTTTTGGAAGGGTCCAAGAGAACTTACCGGGCAATTCCCACGTTGTCAGTGTGTCAAGGTCCCAATACATGTCTTTCAGGGAATGTCTGGTTCTGCTCTATTCAGAGATGCAAAGATCAACCAATCCGTTTTCACAACATTGGTTAAGGGATAAATACTAGAGTCTAGATTAGAGTGGTGCTGGAAAAGCACAGCAGGTCAGGCTGCATCTGAGGAGCAGGAAAATCGACATTTTGGGTAAAAGCCCTTCATCAGGAAGCCTCCAAGGTGGAGAGATAAATGAGAGGGGGGTGGGGCTGGGAAGAAGGTAGCAAAGAGTACAATGGGTGGATGGAGTTGGGGATGAAGATGGTAGATCTGAGAGGAGGGTGGAGCAGATAGGTGGGGAGGATGATTGGCAGGTAGAACAGGTCATGAGGATGGTGCTGAGCTGGAAGTTTGGAACTGGGGTAAAGTGGGGGGGGAATGAGGAAACTGGTGAAGTCCACATTGACGCCCTGTGGCCCAAAATTTCAACTTCGCCTTCCACTCTGCTGAGGACAAGCAGGTACTGGGGCCTCCTCCATCACCGCTCCCTCACCACCCGACGCCTGGAGGAAGAACGCTTCATCTTCTACCTTGGAACATGTCAACCCCAGGGCATCAATGTGTACTTCACCAGTTTCCTCATTTCCCCTTGCCCCACCTCACCCCAGTTTGAACCTTCCAGCTCAGCACTGTCCCCATGACCTGTCCTACCTGCCAATCTCACTTCCCACCTATCCACTCCACCCTCCCCTCTGACCTATCACCCTCATTCCCACCCCCATTCACCTATTGTACTCTTTGTTACCTTCCCCCACCCTCCCCTCTGACCTATCACCTTCATCTCCATCCACCCATTGTACTCTTTGCTACCTTCTTCCCAGCCCCAACCCCCTCCCATTTATCTCTCCACCCTGGAGGCTTCCTGCCTCCATTTGTGATGAAGGGCTTTTGCCTGAAACGTCGATTTTCGTGCTCCTCGGATGCTGCCTGACCTACTGTGCTTTTCCAGCACCACTCTGATCTAAACTCTGGTTTCCAGCATCTGCCGTCCTCACTTTTGCCTAAGGGATAAATATCAGCCAGGTTGATTCCTCTTCCCTCCTCGGAAGCACAGCCATAAGATTTGTTTGACATCCATTTGCAGGAGAACTTAGGGCCTGTATCACATCCCAAAAAAAGTGAATAAACATTTCCTTGGGAACAGTACTGATGATAAAAGCTTAGCACAGAAAGAGATGATCAAATAACCTAGAGGTCACGAGGCTTCCAGTATGGGTGCTGCCCAGGTTACTTTGGCAGTGCGAGAACAGACAGCTGCAAACACTTCACTCCTATGTTGTTAAAAAACAATTACCATAACGTGAAAATGAAACAAATATTGAGCTCGCAGATTTATCTTCAGTAATCATGAAATGTACATTAAAAGGTGTTCAGCTTTTACAACTCTTGAGGTTCCAGCACTTCTGTGCACCTGTTATTCCCCTTCTGGCAATTACACACTGAATTCGCAAAAATACCACACTCAAGATTAATTTGTCTTCTTGTCAACTGGCTGTTCATGATCAGTTTAAAAAGTAAAAGCCTGCTTCAGAGTCAGGCCGTGATTCTGCTTCAACGTTTCCATGTTGTAGGTGTAAAGTAGCACAAAGGTTAAACACCAAATGACACATCGCTTCTCTCTACCCTCCCACTGGAAAGTTACTGCTTCGCAGCTTTCTAAATGCAAAATGAAAATTAGGACCAGCTTTATTTAGACTCCCTAAGAATCCACAAAGCGACAGAGGTAATGCCAGTAAATTTCCTGATTCAGCAGGTACAGTGAATATTCTGAAATTTCAGCTTTTCTCTACCTTGCTCTGGCAAGATTTTACTGCCCACGGCTTGATAGCAGGCTGACCGACATTTCCATATCAACATATTTCATACTGAAGAGCTATGAACTGTGAGGAGAATAAAGACAGATGGATAGGAGTTGGTAGACCGGGCAGACAAGTGGTTGGTGGATTTTAATGGAAGGAAGCATGCAGCGATACAATTGGGTGGAAGTACGAGGACAAACAAAACTAAATAAAAGGTTTTAATGATTGTGCATGCACAGAGATCTCGGGGTATATGCACATATCGCAGAAAAGGTAGGTTGAGAAGCTGGTCAAAATGGCTTATGGGATCTGGGATGGAATTTTGTTCTCAAGGCAATAGCTTCGGTCAGGGAATTTCTCAAATCTTCTCTGAGTCAAGGCAGGTCTGTTATGAATCACATGATGTTTGCTGCAAGGAGGTGGGTTTGGGACGAGGCTGGGTCTAATAACCACTAGGTAGCCATGATGGTGAGTCAGTGTTGTGGCAGGCAGGTTAGAAAGCTGCCTAGGCTTTCTGACACTTCATTTCTGTTGTAATAAGTAGTAGTTCTGTCATCAGCTAACCCTCACCCTACACACTACATCCCTGACTACCATTTCCCATGTTCCCTAATACCCTCCATTCAAATCCTAACTCGGGGCTCCAGCCAATTCCCATGGTCCTCATATTGCCATGCCAGCTCAGGCAGTACCAACGGCTGAGAGAAATAAAAACCACCCGTTCAGAAATTGGTAGATGAACACTGTTGAACATTGGTAGATGGCCCTATCCTCACTGAACATACTTGGCAAAAGTCCAGAGCAACCAAAATAAGAGATTCCATTTGGATGAGAGAAGTGAATTGTTGACCTTGCCTGATGGACATCTTTAAGTGGTACCAATACATTTGTTCTTTCTGTGCTCTCCCCTATCAAAATATTGTAATGTTTACTTATGCAAGAGTAAGAAAAGTGAGGTGTTGAAGCCTTTGTTATTGATGCTTTGCTAGTCAGATTAACACTTTACAAGGGCATTGGGGACAGCAGTTATATTCAAAGAACATTTCCAAAAGGGTGTTTTTTTTTTCTCCCCAGCAGTTCAAATTTTGTTACAGTTATTAGGAAGTTCATTGGTAATATACCATAATGCATGTTGGCTGATCGGGAACGTAAAGGGTCAGAGTTGGCACTCTGTTGGCACAAAAGGTAGGAGGAGCCAGGGGACTTGAGTGGCTGGGGTCATTCGTAAGATTGATGATTAGAAATTACCATTTAGATTGTTACGGAATCTAAACCATGGTTTGCAATTCCCATACAGACTCTGAGCTAAGTGCCATGCCCAACTTAAGGAAAACATAGGTGGCTAGGAACTGTCTATCTCCACAATGGAACTGGCCAGATCAGGGTCGGAATCCTGGAATCAAGTCCCACCTGCACTTCAAAATGGCTCCAAAAATGTTCCCATTCCACAAACATCTGCCCAATATAGAGGGCAAAAATACATAAATTGAGATGAACATTTGCTAAAATGCTGGTTTGGCTTCAACAAGAGTATTGTGTTGAATTCTGGGCACTGCACTTTCGGAAGGGCTTGACCACTTTGGAGACAGTGCAGAAAGGATTCACAAGAATGGTGCTTGTGATAAGGGATTACAGTTAGATTGATAGATTGGAGCAGTCGGAATCACATTCAACAAAGGGTCAAGAGGAGATTTGGCTGTAGCAGCTGGTCTGGAGGACGTGGTTGAAGAGCTTCAGGACAGAGGAGACGATCGGGGTGGGGGAGAACTGAGAGAGAGTGGGCAGGCGGGCGAGGGAGGGCAGACGGGCAAGGGACGGGCGGGCAGGCACGAGGGCGCACGCGGGGGGCGGCGCGAGGGAGGGGGCGCGAGGGAGGGGGCGCGAGGGAGGGGGCAGGAAGAGAGGGTGGGCGAGGAAGAGAGGGAGGGAGGGTGGGCGGGCGAGGAAGAGAGGGAGGGAGGGTGGGCGGGCGAGGAAGAGAGGGAGGGAGGGAGGGCGGGCGAGGAAGAGAGGGAGGGAGGGAGGGCGGGCGAGGAAGAGAGGGAGGGAGGGAGGGCGGGCGAGGAAGAGAGGGAGGGAGGGAGGGCGAGGAAGGGAGGGAGGGAGCGAGGGAAATGGCGAGGGCGGGCGGGTAATGGGTGGGCGAGAGGGAGGGAGAGAGGAAGGGAGAGAGGAAGGGAGGGAGGGAGAGAGGAAGGGAGGGAGAGAGGAAGGGAGGGAGAGAGGAAGGGAGGGAGGGAGGAAGGGAGGGAGGGAGGGAGGGAGGGAGGGAGGAAGGGAGGGAGGGAGGAAGGGAGGGAGGGAGGAAGGGAGGGAGGGAGGAAGGGAGGGAGGGAGGAAGGGAGGGAGGGAGGAAGGGAGGGAGGGAGGGCGGGCAGGCAAGGTGGGCGATGGAGGGAGGGAGGGAGGGCAGGTGGGCGGGCGAGGGAGGGAGGGCAGGTGGGCAAAGAAGAGAGGGAGGAAGGGTGGGCAAAGAAGAGAGGGAGGGCAGGTGGGCAAAGAAGAGAGGGAGGAAGGGCGAGCGAGGGCGGGGGAGGGCGGGCGAGGGAGGGAGGGCGGGCAGGGAGGGAGGGAGGGAGGGCGGGTGGGCTGGCGGGGGAGGGAGGGAGGGAGGGAGGGAGGGCGAGGGGGATGGCGGGCGGGCGAGAGGGAGGGCGGGCGGGCGAGGGGGAGGGCGGGCGAGAGGGAGGGCGAGCGGGCGGGCGAGCGAGAGGGCGGGCGGGCGAGCGGGCGGGCGGGCGGGCGGGCGAGCGGGCGGGCGGGCGGGCGAGCGGGCGGGCGAGAGGGCGGGCGAGCGGGCGGGCGAGCGAGAGGGCGGGCGAGAGGGCGGGCGAGAGGGCGGGCGAGAGGGCGGGCGAGAGGGCGGGCGAGAGGGCGGGCGAGAGGGCGGGCGAGAGGGCGGGCGAGAGGGCGGGCGAGAGGGCGGGCGAGAGGGCGGGCGAGAGGGCGGGCGAGAGGGCGGGCGAGAGGGCGGGCGAGAGGGCGGGCGAGAGGGCGGGCGGGCGAGAGGGCGGGCGGGCGAGAGGGCGGGCGGGCGAGAGGGCGGGCGGGCGAGAGGGCGGGCGAGAGGGCGGGCGGGCGAGAGGGAGGGAGGGAGGGCGGGCGAGAGGGCGGGCGAGAGCGAGGGAGGGAGGGAGGGCGGGCGAGAGGGCGGGCGAGAGCGAGGGAGGGAGGGAGGGCGGGCGAGAGGGCGGGCGAGAGAGAGGGAGGGAGGGAGGGAGGGAGGGCGAGGGAGGGAGGGAGGGCGAGGGAGGGAGGGAGGGAGGGAGGGAGGGCGGGCGAGAGGACGGGCGAGAGGGAGGGAGGGCGAGGGAGAGAGGACGGGCGAGAGGGAGGGAGGGCGAGGGAGGGAGGGCGGGCGAGGGAGGGAGGGCGGGCGAGGGAGGGAGGGCGGGCGAGGGAGGGCGGGCGAGGGAGGGAGGGCGAGGGCGGGCGGGCGAGGGAGGGCGGGCGAGGGAGGGCGGGCGAGGGAGGGCGGGCGAGGGAGGGCGGGCGAGGGAGGGCGGGTGAGGGAGGGCAGGCGAGGGAGGGCGGGCGAGGGAGGGCGGGCGAGGGAGGGCGGGCGAGGGAGGGCGGGAGGGGGAGGGCGGGAGGGGGAGGGCGGGAGGGGGCGGGAGGGCGGGAGGGGGCGGGAGGGCGGGAGGGGGCGGGAGGGCGAGTGAGGGAGGGGGCGGGAGGGCGTGGGAGGGAGGGGGCGGGAGGGCGTGGGAGGGAGGGGGCGGGAGGGCGAGTGGGGGCGGGAGGGCGAGGGAGGGCGGGGGCGGGAGGGCGAGGGAGGGCGGGGGCGGGAGGGAGGGCGGGGGAGGGCGGGGGAGGGGGGGAGGGCGGGGGAGGGCGGGCGGGAGGGAGAAAGAGCGATGGTGGGATGGCGGGCGAGGGAGGGCGGGCGAGAGGGAGGGCGAGGGAGGGAGGGCGGGCGAGGGAGGGCGGGCGAGGGAGGGCGGGCGAGGGAGGGCGGGCGAGGGAGGGCGGGCGAGGGAGGGCGGGCGAGGGAGGGCGGGCGAGGGAGGGCGGGCGAGGGAGGGCGGGCGAGGGAGGGAGGGCGAGGGAGGGAGGGCGAGGGAGGGAGGGCGAGGGAGGGAGGGCGAGGGAGGGAGGGCGAGGGAGGGCGGGCGAGGGAGGGCGGGCGAGGGAGGGCGGGCGAGGGAGGGAGGGAGGGCGGGCGGGCGAGGGCGGGCAGGCGAGGGAGGGCGGGCGGGCGAGGGATTGCGGGCGGGCGAGGGATTGCGGGCGGGCGAGGGAGGGCGAGGGAGGGCGGGGGCGGGAGGGCGAGGGAGGGCGGGAGGGGGCGGGAGGGCGAGTGAGGGAGGGGGCGGGAGGGCGTGGGAGGGAGGGGGCGGGAGGGCGAGTGGGGGCGGGAGGGCGAGGGAGGGCGGGAGGGGGTGGGAGGGCGTGCGGGGGCGGGAGGGAGGGAGAAAAGGCGAGGATTGGATGGTGGGCAAGGGAGGGCGAGGGCATGGGCGGGAGGGCGAGGGAGGGGGCGAGGGAGGGGGCAAGGGAGGGCGGGCAGGCAGGTGAGAGTGGGAGGGCAGGCAAGGGTGTGCAGGCGGGCGAGGGAGGGAGGGCAAGAGAGGGTGGGTGAGCGAGAGAGGGTGGGTGGGACTCACTGGGAGATCCTGATGAAGGGCTTTTGCCCGAAAAGTCAATTCTCCTGCTCCTCAGATGCTGCCTGATCTGCTATACGTTTCCAGCACCACACTCTCAACTCTGATCTCCAGCATCTGCTGTCCTCTCTTTCTCCTTAAAAGAGGAGATTTGTTGGAGGTTTTCAAACTCAAGGAGGGTATGGGTGGAGTAAATACATAATCTCTTCCCATGGACTCAAGGTTCAGGAACCAGCACTGCTTCAAAGTCACTGGCAAAGGACCAAACAAGTATATGAAGTAAAACATTCGTACACAGATGGCAAGAATATGAAACGTGGAGGAGGAACATTCAAACTATGGCTTCGAAAAGGAATTGGCCATGCACAGGATGACAAAAAGAGTACAGCAAAGGGTGGGGGAGTGGGAGTGGGAGTGAGTTCCTTTTACAGAGAGTAACACAGGCACAACATACTGAGTGGCCTCATTTTAGGGCTGTTCTGGATTAGTGGTGCTGGAAGAGCACAGCAGTTCAGGCAGCATCCAAGGAGCTTCCTGGATGCTGCCTGAACTGCTGTGTTCTTCCAGCACCACTAATCCAGAATCTGGTTTCCAGCATCTGCAGTCATTGTTTTTACCTCATTTTAGGGCTGTACCAATTTTAGAAATTCTTTGATGAATTTGATGTGTGCACACCCACATATCACTAACCTCTACTGCTCATCTATCACAGATGCACATGTTCAATTAGAGTTAAAAGTTGACTAGCAGCTACAAAAGAACTGACAAGCATCTCAGAAGCAAACAATTGAAAAAAAACACAGCCTTAAATATCTTAAGATACACACGTAAACAGGGAATTAAAACTGCAGCCTATGGAGTAGAACATAGGCTGAAATTCTAAGCATAGTCAAGATTTATCCAACATCAAAATGAGTCTTTTTCTTTGGGAAGTTTTGTCAAAAAAAACTAAATGTAAAACACAGCTGAGGGAAGAAATTGGATTTAGAAGTTGAAGGGAGATGAGAATACTCTAGGTTTAAAATTAAGAATTTCAGGCCTGGAGTTCAAGCATTTCTCTGCTCATCGATTTAAAATATTGTAACATTAAGATAGTGAAGGCCAAGCAGATGATTGGAGCATAGAGGAAGCTGGGAAACTACCCCATAACCTTGTTTTTCAAGTAAACCTAACTGAAAAAAACATTCACCATTCAGAAAAACAAAAATCCCTCATCACATCTATCTTAAATAGGTGATTCCTTACTCAACATTGTACCTGTGATCCTAGGCTCTTCTGCACAGGAAACAACCTCTTGTATTTACTGTCAAGCCTCTTGAGAATCTTATATGCTTCAATAAGGTCACCTCTTATTCTCCTAAACTCTGATGAGTGCAGATGCAAACCGCTCAATCTCTCCTTATAAAGCAGTCCTTCCAAATCAGAATTAAGGTTGTGAACCCCCTCTGCACTGCTCCAAAAGCCAGTATATCTTTCCTTAGGTCCAAGAACCAAAACTATTCACAATGGTAGGAGGTATGGTTTGGCTACTGTCTTGGATACGTTTTTGCACAATTGCTCTAATGTTTTACTCTTATACCTTTGAAATAAAGGCCAACACTCCATTTGCCTTCCCTATTATCCAGTGAACTTGGATGCTTGCTTTTTCTTGAGGACCTTGATGACCCTTAACACCTTGCCCCTTCTCAGAGCACCTTTCCATGCCACGCTGAGGATGGGACACCTCTCTTTGCTTGATCTAAAATTCCAAACACCACCTTAAGGCTGAGTTATTGAGTTAAATGTATTTCTTGCAATCTGGTTTACTGTATTGGGAGCAGTGAATATAATTGCCTCTACATTGCAAAAACCAAGTGAAGACTATGACCCAGCACTTACCCATTGTGGAACACTTCAGTTCAACCTCTGAGCTTCTAGGGTCTGTCACTTTAATTGTTCACCTTACTTTCCAATGGTCACCTCCTGAACACTGCAGCACGAAGATGAAGATGAAACACACGGCAAACCCAGAGAAAAGCATCTTGCCAGCCTTCTCTACATGCAAGTCAACAACTTTAGACAGTAATTTGCTCCTCATGGTTTCTTTTCATTTGGCGTGTTAGCCTTAATCTAATTTTTCTGGTTCTTGCATAGAGGCACAACTGTTCTGAATTCTTCCATTTACTCCCACCTTGAGCAAGTGCTTTGTTTGTTTATGACAGTCATTACCACTCCCTTCATCTCTTGTGCCATGAGATCTTGTGAGATTTATCATACCCCGCCACTCACCAGGTCTTCACATGTGTTACTCCAATCCCCTGCCATTTTCCACTTGCTCAAACCCTTTTACATTTTTTTCGTCTTTCTTCATTTTTTAAGGAAGGCCCTCGATCTGAAATGTTAACTTTATTCCTCTCTCCACAGCTTCCATGTCTGAGTATTTCCAGCATTGACAGTTTACATTTCTGTCTTTTCGCTGCTTAGTTGGTGGGATTCAAGATGGTGCCAACACAGAGCGACTCTTTGCGAGCTTTCAACAACAGATCTTATTCTCACACTTCTTACAATCGCTTTTTAGATTAGATTACATTACAGTGTGGAAACAGGCCCTTCGGCCCAACAAGTCCACACCAACCCGCCGAAGCGCAACCCACCCATACCCCTACATTTGCCCCTTACCTAACACTACGGACAATTTAGCATGGCCAATTCACCTGACCTGCACATCTTTGGATTGTGGGAGGAAACCGGAGCACCCGGAGGAAACCCACGCAGACATGGGGAGAACGTGCAAACTCCACACAGTCAGTCGCCTGAGGTGGGAATTGAACCCGGGTCTCTGGCGCTGCGAGGCAGCAGTGCTAACCACTGTGCCACCGTGCCCGCTCTGCACTTTTAAACCACAACTCTAAGTCTGAAAAAAAATTACTAAGAATGTTCTCTTAAATCTACTTGCAGGTTTGAAATGCACCTCTCAAAATGTCAAACCTGACACTGATCTTGCTTTTTGTACAAATCTTTGCAGCTGTAACATTATTTTTCTCACTCTGACCAATTACCTGGTGATCTTTGTATATTATGATCAGCCTGTAATGCACACAAAACAAAAAAAAAATTTTCACTGTACTTAGACACATGTCACAACAATGAATCAAATCTAAAAATCTGATTCAGAAGGTTGTGCGTTCTAGTCCCACTCCAGAATTCAAGAATATAAACTGAAGTTGACACTCCAGTGCAGTAGTGAGGGTGGTGCCATCTTCCAGTGAGATGGTAAGCTGAAGTCTCATCTACCCTATAATATTAACCCATGGCTAATATTTACCCCTCAAATCAATCTTTCAAAGAAAACACAGGTTATCCAGTAATTATCACATTGCTGTTTGTGAGATCTTCCTATGCACAAATTGGCTATCATATTGCCTACATTATCTCACTGACTATATTTCCAAAGGCATATAAAACACTTTAGACACCCTGACTCTGTAAAAGCTGCTATATGGATGGGAAACTTTTTTCTCCTCTTGCTGCACACATAGGAAAAGGCATTACTGCACAGAATAAAGAAGGAAGAGATGGGACACAATTCAAAGGTCAGACACTGGAATTTTTCTTTGGAAAAGCAACCTCAACAATTTAAATTAAAAATCTGAAAATACAAACTGGCTCAAAGCAGCAAAACAAACGGTGAAGCAACGCTTTCTTCAGAACAAAAACCTAAACATAAATTTTAATGACGATGTTTTCTTTTGACAAAATAAAGGGGGAGGGAATTTTAATCTGGCAACAAAAATCAATAACTTGAATGACAAACCATTTAAGAAAAAAAAAGGTGTTTTTTACTTCATTCATGTGATAGTTATAATCTAAAATTAGTTACATTAATTGAATGTATAAACAGTGAAGAAAATGAGAAATCAAGCAAAGGAAACAAAAAGGTGAAAGAGGAAGTAGACTGGAAGAGAAAATGGTTCAGGGTCTGTAATTAAATTGAACATTATCTTCTGTGTATTCCAGGTAATTTTATGCAATAAAGAAAAACAAATCACTCAGCACGCCCACTTTCTATTTTTGCAATGGAATGTCAGCCTTGATGACAGAGCTAGCACTTGTTGGCCCACCACTAATTGCTCTCAGGCAAGTGTTGGTGAAAACTGCAATCCATGTGGTGTACGGACAGTGGAGGGGAGTTCAGAATTGTGACCCAATGACAATGAAGGGACAGGGATATCATTCCAAATCAGATGATGTATGGGGACAGACAGAGAGACACATTCAGACACAGAGAGAGAGAGAGAGAGAGAGACAGACAGACAGAGAGACAGACACAGACAGACAGAGAGACAGACACAGACAGACAGAGAGACAGACACAGACAGACAGAGAGACAGACACAGACAGAGAGACAGACAGACAGACAGACAGACAGACAGACAGACAGACAGACAGACAGACAGACAGAGAGACAGAGAGACAGAGAGACAGAGAGACAGAGAGACAGAGAGACAGAGAGACAGAGAGACAGAGAGACAGAGAGACAGAGAGACAGAGAGACGCATTTATTCAGCACCTTTTATGCCTTAGGAAGTACCAAAGCATTTTGCAGCCCAGCACTTCTGAAGGGTGGTCACTGCTGTGACATAGGAAACATTTCTGACTGTTGGACTACATGGCGATGTCATTATGATCAGATTAACTGCCAGTGAAATTGGTTGAGGGAATATCTATGGCCAGGAAACCCAGAATAACTCCCCTCACTCTTCTTAGGAGTGTCGTGGGATTTTGTTTTTTTACATCCCCAGAGAGGGCAGATGAGGCATCAATTTAACGTCTTATTGGCGAGTCAACAGGGCCAAATTTGCTATGTCCCGCCTTATCTCTAACCTCCTCAGCTCCACATCCGTGATATACCTGCAGCCTTTCAAATTAACCTGCTCCACCATTGGCAGCCGGGCACTCAGTTACTTGCTAGGCCAGTAGCTCTGGAATTCCATCCAGAAAATCTCTTCTGAGCCTTATCTCATCTCAAAGTTATTGTACAAAAATTAAGTTCATGGTATATTGGCATGGATAAAGAATTGCAGGGCTAATAGGAAACAGAAAATTGGCATAAATGGGTCACTTCTGGGTTGGCAAGATGCAACAATTGACAGTCCCTCAAGGATCCGTGCAGCACCAAAAAAATTACAATCTACATTGGTAACTTGAATGAAAGGACCAAACACATCGGCGGGAACTTTGCTGATGTTATCAAGATAGATAGTGGATAAGACTCAGAGGGCATGAAGAGTCTGCAAAGGGATTAAGTGAGTGCACAAAGATGTGGCACCTGGAGTATGATATGGGAAAATATTACCTTGTTAATCCTTCCAACACACCCCACTCTAGTTTGCGCATAATGGAAAGAAAGTTGGATATTCAATCATCACCATCGACATTTTCAGGATATAAACTGCACATAAAAAGTACACTTTACCATGGCAACTCTGACACGAAGTGATCAGCAACCCATGATAAAGGACTTGCATTTGGAAAGACAAGGTTTGATTAGGAACAGTCAGCATGGCTTTGTGAGTAGGAGATCATGCCTCACAAATTTGTTAGAGTTCTTTGATGAAGTGACCAGGAAGGCTGACGAGGGAAGGGTGGTACTGGTAGTCTATATGGATTTCAGTAAGGCCTTTGATAAGGTTACATATGGTAGGCTGCTCTAGAAAGCTATATCGCATGGAATCCAAGGGATACTGGCAAATTGGATACACAACTGATTTGATGGTAGGAAGCAGAGAGTAATACTGGAAGGGTGCTTGTCAGACTGGAGACCTGTGACTAGTGGAGTGCCTCAGGGGTCAGTGCTGGGCCTATTGCTGTTTCTCATCAATGCTTTGGATGAGAATATACAAGGCATGATTAGTAAATTTGCTAATGACACTAAAATAGGAGGTATCATAGAGAGTGACGAAGCTTATCAGAAATTGCAGCAGGACCTTGATCAGCTAGGGAAGTGGGCTCAGAAATGGCAAATGGAGTTTAATATAGTTAGGTGTGAGGTCTTGCATTTTGGAAAGGCAAATCAAGGTCAGAGTTTCATGGTGAATAGTAGGGCCTTAAGGAGTGTAGTGGAACAGAGGGACCTTAGAGTTCAGGTGCACGGTTCTCTGAAAGTGGAGTCACAGGTAGACAGGGCAGTGAAGGAAGTTTTTGGCACACTGGCCTTCGTCAGTCAAGGCACTGAGTTCAGATGTTAGGAAGTTATGTTGTAGTTGTACAGGATGTTGGTGAGGCTGCACTTAGAGTCTTGTGTACAGTTTTGGTTGCCTTGCTATTGGAAGGATATTATTAAACTGGAAAGAATGCAGAAGAAATTTACAAGAACGTTACCTGAACTCAGTGGTCTGAGTTATAGGCAGAGGTTAGACAAGTTAGGACTTGTTTTTTTGAAGTGCAGGAGACTGAGGGAGGTCCTTACAGAGGCAAGGATAGGGTGACTACATTTATTCTTTTTCCCAGGAATGGGGAATCAAGGACTACAGGGCATCAGTTTAACGTTACAGGGGAAAGAATAAAAGGGAAGCTGAGGGGCAACTTTTTCTTTTACACAGAGGGTGGTGCACATATGGAATGAGCTGCCAGTGGAAGTGGTTGAGGTGGGTACATTAAGAACATTTAAACAGCATTTGGACAAATACCTGGACAGGAAAGTTTTAGAAGGATAGAGGTCAAGTGCATGGAAGTGGGGCTAGCATTGATGAACATTTTGGTCACATGGACCAGTTTGGGCCAAAGTCCCTGTAGGACTCAATGACTCTATAACTTCATTGTAGAAGAATCAAGTTAGTAATTCAAAACCAAAGGAAAAGATAGAACTTGTGGCACAAATACAAGAGAACTATTTCCTCGACCACATTCGGTGGAAATTAGTAACACAGACATTGGCTTTCCTGAGTTAGTGAGTGGAGTGAAAATAATAATTAACTATCCTGTTATAAGGTGCACATGCACCAACATTAGTCTGCCTACAGTTTAGATTAGATTAGATTCCCTACAGTGTGGAAACAGGCCCTTCGGCCCAAAAGGTCCACACGGACCCTCCAAAGAGTAACCCACCCAGACCCATCTCCCTCTGACTAATGCACCTAACACTACGGGCAATTTGGCATGGCCAAATTCATCTAACCTGCACATCTTTGGACTGTGGGAGGAAACCGGAGCATCCGGAGGAAACCCACGCAGACACAGGGAGAATGTGCAAACTCCACACAGAGAGACGCCCAAGGCTGGAATTGAACCTGGAACCCTGATGCTGTGAGGCTGCAGTGTTAACCACTGAGCCGTTTGATTTAATCTACTTAAAAACTCCTTCACCTCCCCAAGAATATTGCTCTTGGCAACACTCAGTGGCAATGGTTGTAAGTTATGTCAATTATTTGGGGATTGTATCAATCGCTGGCCATTTTTTGTCACCTTCATTGTCTTTTGAGAAGTCTTGGTAAACCACCTTCATCAATTGCTGCAGCACACACAGTGAAGGCAATCCCACAGAGATGTTAGGGATGGAGTTGCAAGACTTTAACTCCAGGAAAATGAAGGAATGATCAAAACACAGTATAGTGTGGGCTTGCTTGTACTCTCACATGCCTGCTGCCTGCAAATTGGGTATTTGAAACAGTTTTCTTGGAGCATTGTAGATCCCAGTGGAAATGTACTGCAGTGCAAGTTCTGATGAAGGAGGAAGATTAAAGAAGGGAAGAAAAAAAAAGAGGGAGGAAAATAGGGAACAAATTCTAGTGATAGAGAGGGATAAGTGTGCACTGCAGGGCAAGAGTTATAGCTGGGGGCAGGGAAATTATGATGCGGTGAGGCACGACCGAGGATGCGTGGCTTGGAAAAGTAGACTTCAAGGCATGGGCACAATTGATATGTGGAGCTTGTTCAAGGAGCAACTATTGAGTGTCCTTGATAAGTATGTACCTGTCAGGCAGGGAGGAAAGGGGTGTGTGAGGGAGCCGTGGTTTAATAAGGAATTGGAATCCCATGTTAAATGGAAGAGGGCGGCCTATGTAAAGGTGAGGCGTGAAGGTTCAATTGGGGCGATTGAGAGTTATAAGGTAGCCAGGAAGGATCTGAAGAGAGAGCTAAGAGCAGCAAGGAGGGGACATGAAAGGTCCTTAGTTGGTAGGATTAGGGAAAACCCTAAGGCTTTCTATAGGTATGTCAGGAATAAAAGAATGACTAGGGTAGGAATAGGTCCAGTCAAGGATAGTAGTGGGAAGTTGCGTGTGGAGGCTGAAGAGATTGGGGAGACACTGAATGAATACTTTTCATCAGTATTCACTCAGGAACAGGACATTGTTGCCGATGTGAATATTGAGTCACAATTAATTAGAATGGACGGCTTTGAGGTATGTAGGGGAGAGGTGTTGGAAATTCTGGAAAGGGTGAAAATAGATAAGTCCCCTGGGCCTGATGGCATTTATCCTAGGATTCTCTGGGAAGCAAGGGAGGAGATTGCAGAGCCATTGGCCTTGATTTTTATGTCCTCGTTGTCTACAGGAATAGTGCCAGTAGACTGGAGGATAGCAAATGTGGTTCCCTTGTTCAAGAAGGGGAGTAGGGATAACCCTAGTAACTATAGGCCGGTGAGTCTCACTTCTGTTGTGGGCAAAGTCTTAGAGAGAATTGTAAGGGATAGGATTTATGAACATCTGGATAGGAATAATGTGATCAAGGATAGTCAGCATGGTTTTGTGAAGGGCAGGTCGTGCCTCACAAATCTTATTGAATTCTTTGAGAAGGTGACTAAGGAGGTAGACGAGGGTAAAGCGGTAGATGTGGTGTATATGGATTTTAGTAAGGTGTTTGATAAGGTTCCCCATGGTAGGCTACTTCAAAAAATACGGAGGTATGGCATTGAGGGTGAGTTGGAGGTTTGGATTAGGAATTGGCTGGCTGGAAGAAGACAAAGGGTAGTAGTTGATGGTAAAGGTTCATCTTGGAGTGCAATTACTATTGGTGTTCCGCAAGGATCTGTTTTGGGACCATTGCTGTTTGTCATTTTTATAAATGACCTGGAGGAGGAGCTAGAAGGTTGGGTGAGCAAGTTTGCGGATGATACGAAAGTCGGTGGAGTTGTTGACAGTGAGGAAGAATGTGTCAGGTTACAGAGCTGGGCAGAAAGGTGGCAAATGGAGTTCAATGTAGGTAAGTGTGAGGTGATTCACTTTGGTAAGAGTAACAAAAAGACGGGGTACTGGGCTAGTGGTCGGATACTTGGTACTGTGGATGAGCAGAGGGATCTCTGAAAGTTGCCACCCAGGTAAATAGTGCGGTGAAGGTGGCATATGGCATACGGGCTTTTATTGGTAGAGGAATTGAGTTCCGGAGCCCTGAGGTCATGTTGCAGTTGTATAAGACTCTGGTGCGGCCACATCTGGAGTATTGTGTGCAGTTTTGGTCGCCATACTATAGGAAGGATGTGGAGGCACTGGAACAGGTGCAGAGGAGGTTTACCAGGATGTTGCCTGGTATGGTAGGAAGATCATTTGAGGAAAGGCTGAGGCACTTGGGGCTGTTTTCATTGGAGAAAAGAAGGTT
This sequence comes from Chiloscyllium plagiosum, assembly GCF_037043375.1. Lineage (NCBI taxonomy): Eukaryota > Metazoa > Chordata > Chondrichthyes > Orectolobiformes > Hemiscylliidae > Chiloscyllium > Chiloscyllium plagiosum. The sequence goes on from NW_028270142.1 coordinate 47,073,269, forward strand.
TAGGGGTGACTTGATAGAGGTGTACAAGATGATTAGGGGTTTAGATAGGGTTGACCATGAGAACCTTTTTCCACGTATGGAGTCAGCTATTACGAGGGGGCATAGCTTTAAATTAAGGGGTGGTAGGTATAGGACAGATATTAGGGGTAGATTCTTTACTCAGCGAGTCGTGAGTTCATGGAATGCCCTGTCAGTAGCAGTGGTGGACTCTCCCTCTTTATGGGCATTTAAACGGGCATTGGATAGGCATATGGAGGATAGTGGGCTAGTGTAGGAGAGGTGGGCTTGGATCGGTGCAACATCGAGGGCCGAAGGGCCTGTACGGCGCTGTATTTTTCTACGTTCTATGTTAAACTCCCGGAGTGAAGCAACAATTGTAGGTAATGTTGCCACCTCCAACTAGACACATTGGAAATTTCATCAAGTCACATCAGGCCCAATTATCGTGCCCAAAGCACTTCAATCCTTTTCATATCATCACCAATATTTTCACAACCAATTAAAATGTATTCAAAGATCCAAAAATAGAGAAAACAAACCTTTTGTTTTTAAAACGCCCACTGTAATAGTTTTCTCTGATTACTCACTGTGGTAGCCTAGGGTTTACTTCTCAATTCCTGGTGGCTGCAGGCTAATTCTGGAGATTGGGCACCGAAACATTCATAGGAAATGCGATGATCCTAAAGATTTGAATTTACTGAATGACCTGTATTAATCCTAAAGTTCCATCACATTAACTCTGCAACAGGTAGAAATCTATTGGTCCTGAATTGTGATCAATGAATCAGTTTGTCATAATGCCGGCTCATCGTATGCAATCAAATTCTGTACATACCAAAGACTTCATTGTCCTCTTGTGGGTCCATGGTTAGGCTTCGTGTCTCGGTGTCACACACAGTCTGAAATAAATTGAAAAAGTAGATGCTTAACAAATGCCATCCCACTTTTCCAGTGGAACAGTCATGCACTTCACTCCACTTTTAAACATACTTTAAAATGATAAAAGTTAAAAATCACACAACAGCAGGTTATAGACCATGTTGGATTATAAACTGGTGATGTGTGATTTTTTTTAAACTTTGTACACCCAAGTTCAATACTGACACCTCCACATCAGTAAGATGATAAAGGAGAAAGCAAGGTGGCTACCCAACTCTCAGACACGAGATACAATCGGAGGAATTCCCTCCTCTACCATCCTTGGATCTCACACTGCATTAAATGTTAATCTTTCTAGTGCCTCACTATTCTCCATTTCCAGTATGCCCTGGGGAAATCTTCTTGCTTTCATCAGGAAACACGGCAATAATTTTGGTTTGGAGCGCTGTTTGCTGTAACTTACAGGGAGTCCGTTTAATTAGATTTGACAGCAAACAAGTTCCTCAGCGTATAAAATCTCAGGCCACCACTATGCCCCAAAGCTCTTCACATTTTAAAAAATACTTAATTGGCTGTAATGTAGGAAATAGACCAATTTGCTCACAAGCAAAAGCTTCACATAAAGCAACGTGATAACATCCAGATCATCTGCCCTTGTTATGTTGGTTGAGGGGTGAATGTTGGCCAGGAGATCTCCACTGGTCTCTTCAAACAGTGTCATGGGATTTTTAGCATCCAATTGTGGAGAGCAGACAAGGCCTCTGTTGAGCATTTCATCCAAATCACAGATTCAGTCTGAGCCTTAATTATTATTTCCCTAAGGATTTGTTTCAGCAAAGGAACGATGTTCAACTCTAATTAATAAATGAAAAAATACTCATTATCACGATCATTAAAAAACAAAAAGTGTCATCAAGATGCAAAACCAACCACAAAACAACAATCAGAAGAATCTTCACTTCAGTGTGATTTTTTTTGTTACACATATCGATTTAGTGGCTGGAATCTTCTGCTTGCAGGGGTGATGAATTTGGAGCCGGGCATCTCATTGGGCGAACAGTCACGTACCGAAACTACGCTTCCTTCTTACCTTGGTCAAAGGTTGACCACCCCTGCCAACTGGCCACATCCTGCCGAGGTTGGGATTAACCCAGCTACAGATTGATCGGACATCAACTGGGTGACAGGTTTAGACAGTAGATTTGGATCGGCTCAGGCTTGGAGGACCGAAGGGCCTGTTCCTGGGCTGTAAATTTTCTTAGTTCTTTGTTCATGCAATGCACACAACATGTCCAATGGTGCAGGGTCACTGGCCATCTCAGAAAGGGTGTGAGGGTCACCTTCTCAATAAAAAAGTGCATCTGCGCCTGATCGAGGGTTTGGACATTGGAGACAGCACTGCCTTCACTCCAGAGACAGAGACAATTACCTCTGTGAGTAACCCCAGACTACCTGGGCCTTCTGCGATCCCTGAACCATGGGGGTGCGGCTGATGGTGGTGATGGCTGCCGCCTTTCACTGGGCAAGTCTTCTGCTCAGCTGCCCCCTCATCCCATGCTCTTGATTCCAGGGCAAGGTGGCCCACTGGCTTTTACACTGTCCGAGTGGCGGCTTGTTTGGTGGGCCTTCCCTGGGAAAAGGCAGCTTGGGTCTCCAACCTGCTGAAAACACCCTTAAAATGGCCTCAACAAGATTTCAAATCAAATTTTCAACAAAACTTTTACAAGGTGTTTTTATCCTCCAAAGCTTAAGGAGAGATTTCCCAGGCAGCAAGAGTCTTTGAATGGAGATCAAGTTTGCTTCCAACTTTTGACATTTTAACTCCGTCACCCTAACTCATTACTAGATCTGCAAAATTGTAAAGTAGATATTATAACACCCTAAGCCTCTTTGTTCACAAACCCATTAAGGGGTGAAAACGATTCTAAGCTGTTCTGGATTCCTTTTACTTTTTATTTAAAAAAAAACACTACTTTAAATCCAATTTCACAGCAAAATTGTGTATTGCATCAGCCTCCAGCCATTTTATAACATCCACATTATCTTTACAAACTTTGCCCCTGATGCATAATTGAGTTTGCGTGGATGCAGTGAGCAGACATTGGAATGAACTGATAGACTGATGAATAACCATGGAGAAGGGGGGGGGAGAAGTTGGAATAGGCTGCCACCCGGTGCAGGAATACGTAACTATGTAAAAAAAGAACACAACAACGCAATGGGTCAACTACTTCAACTCTGGAATCTCAGGTTCGAATCCATGCAACTCCAAAGAATGGAGTACATGACACTTCACTGCAGTACCGGCAGAGCGCTGGACTATTTAAGAGGAGACACTAGAGCCTCAACCTATCCACTATGGCACCAGGTGAAGACGACCCAAATGGCCTTACCAACAGATATTGTTCAACCATTAAACATGGATTATAAAAAGGCAGAAAATCAAACTGCTATCACTTTGCTGTTTTCCAGAGCTTGAGCTTGTTAGTTAGCTGCGATGTTTCCTATGTTAAAGCATTGACTGCATTTGTGAAAATGTTTCACTGGCTGTAAAACTATTTGGCATGCTCACAGGCGTTGCATGTGTGAATAAAAGGGACAGACATGTATGTAAAAAGTGAGGAACGCCTGTTTCAGGTATGAGTGAATGATTCATTTTGTTTAGCTTATACAATATTGCAGGTAAAGCATTTGTGATTGAGGACTTTTAAGAGCTATATTGTCCAATTTTATCTTCAAAGGCATAACTCCTATGCGCAAAGCACCATGTAAAGCAGTCATTAGGAGATTAGATTAGATTCCCTACAGTGTGGAAACAGGCGCTTCGGCCCAACCAGTCCACACCAACTTAAATGGCTTATGTTAAGCCATTCAACAAGATGAAGCAGCATACAGTGTGTAAAGTCAGTTTTCATGGAGAAAAGTATTCATTATGTGAAGCCATTTAACAAAGTCAAGAACTTTCATTGTGTAACAGCAGATGGCTTAATCTTTATTACTGACACTTGTTGATTGTAGCAGCCACCCAATTAATACGTATGCCGCCTTATCTGGATGTACCTCCCTGTAAGTGACTATATACCTCATTAAGAAACTGCTGCTCGAGGAGAGACCAAGAACTCATGTTTCTGTGCACATGGATAATTGTTCGTTCTCCCTCCAGGGCCCAGAATAAAGATGAAGGTAAAACAACTGTATTGCTTCAACTGAGGCGGGAGCAGGATGACACTATAACTTGCTTGAAACTACTCCTCATTTAGATTTTAAAAGTTTAACCATGTGACTGGTGGTGTAAGGAATGAGCTGCCAGAGGAAGTGGAGGAGGCTGGGACAATTACATTTAAAAGGCATCTGGATGGGTATATGAATAGGAAGGGTTGAGAGGGATATGGGCAGAGTGCTGGCAAATGGCACTAGATTGGGTTAAGAGATCTAGTTGGCATGGGCGAGTTGGGCCAGAGAGTCTGTTTCTGTACTGTACATGTCTGTGACTGCAAAATGTGATTGAAGCTTTCTTGTAAAATTGTCTGAGTCCCATCAATGTCATTTCCAGGATGCCTGCCTGAGACAGTTAAAAAGGATAAGACTGCAATTGACATTTTGACCCCAGGCTATTACTGACTGAAGAGAGCCATCATCAACACCTGTGCCTTCAATATGGATTTTTCTAGAACCATGCTTTGATCATCTTCGCCTCAAATGACAAACAGGGTCATCATCTGAAGGGTTTGATAGCAGTCATGGAGCAATAACCACTGGAAACTCAAGTCCAATCTCGTTCTGAAAGGTCTCACTCCAAATAGTACAGGATGCTGAAAACAACGAAGTTTTGAATGAGTTGGAAACACTCTTTTCCTTCACGTTTCGCTCTGCCTCTGATAATGCATTTGCCTTTGCAGGTGACTGTATCTGGTTTTTATTTGTTTGCTTCCTGGAGAAATTCCCTGATTTTCATCAGAAAACATTGCTGTTGTTTTGGTTCAGAGTTGTGTTTGCTAAAGTGTGTAGGGACTCAGACTAATTAAAATTGTACTGATGACATTGTGTGCTGGAGGCTCCATCACACTATCAGCTTATTAGCTAGCATAACAGACACTTTAAAGACTGACCTGCATTTATGTAGCTCCTTTCATGACCTCGGAATGCCCCAAAGTGCTGGCTGGACATGTTCCTGAGGCACCGGGGGCAGCAGCTTCAACAAAAGTGGCGACGGCATTATGGCCCAATATGAGTAGAGTGAGAGAGGTTTCCCAGTATCTGAGGCAGCAGCATCAAAAACAGGCTGCTGTGGTCTCCTGGACAGCTACATAAGTGGAGGACTCAAAGACTGCTGAACGTTTAACTTAACTCCTTTCTTTTTCTAGTTCAAATTAGTGAAGGACTTTAATGTTAACTATTACCCTATTTCTTTATTTTGTTTATTCTATAAAGGTAATGCTTAACAAGCTAACTCTGCTTCTCTTATTACTTTACAACTAGGTACCGTTGTACCCAAGATGGTACCATGTGTGGCGACATTGCACATTTTTCACTGTACTCCTATACTACAGCACACCTAACAATAAAACCCAAATCTAAGATCTGCAAAGATGTTTTGTGTTGGTAACCAAGTGTCACGCACTCTCACTACATGGCCAGCCCAACTTAGTTGTGACTGTCTTAGCAAGCTGACCCAGTGAGCTCCCGAGTGTCCGATATTTTCTCCTGACAACTGGTCTTCAGCAGCTTCCAAAAAGCAGCACGAGCGAAACTAGTTGGGCATGATGCTGGTAAGAGTACATGTCTTGAATGGGTCAAGAAAATTGTTTATTGATTAAATGTCCTGCCCAATCAGTTTAGTAAGCAGACTTGCACCACTGTTCCAGTACTGATGCTCAAAGTTCTCCAAAGGTTACACTTGCTTTGGCATTTCTTGCAGGTATTGAGTCATCAATATACACAGCTTGAGAGAGAGTGCAAGCAGAGAGTAGAAGGAGGTCAATCAGCACATTAGGCCTCTGTGAATGTGCAGGAAATAGGCCATTACAGCCACTTGAGACTGCTCCATCATTTAGGAAGATGACGACTGAGCACTAACCTCAATTCCATTATACTGTACGATTCCCCCATGGTCCCAAACCCCTTGATCTTTCCTGACAGATTTTCATTTTGTTTCACTTTTTCTAGAATTTACACATTCCCTTCAGAAAGGAACTATTAAACCTGCTTCCAGCACCTTTCCAAACAGTTCATTCCAGATCATCACAATTCTAGCTTTTCTGCCTTTATATTAAACCTAATTGCCAACACTCTTGCATAGTAATATATTTTGGAGGTGTGGATGACATAGCTGTATTGTCACTGGACTAGTAATCGGAGACTCAGCTAATGTCCTGGGAAACTGGGAATTTGAGTTCAATGATTATCTGGAACTAAAATGCTAATGATGGGCATGAAACGATGCTTGTCAAAAACCATATCTGGTCCACTAATGTTCCTTTAGAGAAGGAGCAGTGTTGTCCTTACATGGAAGTGTCGTGGACAGCGAAGAAGGTTACCTCAGATTACAATAGGATCTTGATCAGATGAGCCAATGGGCTGAGGAGTTTAATTTAGATAAAGGCAAGGTTGCATTTTGGGAAAGTAAATCTTAGCAGGACTTATACTCTTAATGGTAAGGTCCTAGGGTATGTTGCTGAACAAAGGGACCTTGGAGTACAGGTTCATAACTCCTTGAAAGTAGAGTCGCAGGTAGATAGGATAGTGAAGGTGATCAGGGCACTTTCTTCTAATGAAGGTGGTATGTTTTGGTATGTTTTCCTTTATTGGTCAGTGTGTTGAATATAGGAGTTGGGAGGTCATGTTGCGGTAGTACAGTAAGTTGGTTAGGTCACTTTTGGAATATTGCTTGCAATTCTGGTCTCCTTCCTATCTGAAGGATGTTGTAAAACTTGAAAAGGTTCAGCAAAGATTTACAAGGATGTTGCTAGGGTTGGAGAATTTGAGCTATAAGGAGAGGTTGAATAGGCTGGCGCGGTTTTCTCTGGAGCATCCGAGGCTGAGGGGTGACCTTATGGAGGTTTATAAAATGATGAAGGGCATGGACAGAGTAAATTGACAAGGTTTTTTCCCTGAGATGGGGGAGTCCAGAACGAGATGGCATAGGTTTAGGATGAGAGGGGAAAGATAAAAGAGGGAGCCAAGGAGCAACTTTTTCATGCAGAGGGTGGTATGTGTATGGAATGAGCTGCCAGAGGACGTTGAGGAGGCTGGTACAAATGTAACTTTTAAAAGACATCTGGAAGGGTATATGAATTTGGAGGGATATGGGCCGGTGCTGGCAAGTGGGACTAGATTGGGTTGGGATATCGGGTTAGCATGGACGTGTTGGACGAAATGGTCTGTTTCTGTACTGTACATCTCAATGACTCGAGATAATCCCGATCCAGAGTCATGCAGTTGACTCTTAATCACATTTTGAAATAGCCAAGCAAACCAAATTAAACTGGAAAGACAACCATTGACTAAAACAATGAAAACAACCAATGACAAATGCAGAACTGTTGATGCTGCAAAATCCTCATTAGCATCGGCTAGTCAAACAATAACCTGAAGTAGTCATACTCATGGAATGATACCTTGCGCATGACATTCCAGACAGGTCCATCACCATCCGTGGTGATATCCTGTCCCACCAACAGGACAGTCCCAATAGAGGTGGCAGCACAGTGGGATACAGTCAGGACGGAGCAGCCCAAGAGCCTCAATATTGACTCTGGACCCCACAAAATCTGATGGCACCAGATCAAATGTTGCCAATGGAAACTACAGGCTGTTACCACGTACTGCCACCAATCCATTCTTGGCTGATGAACAAGTACTCCTTCACATCTGAAGGTGGCAAGGGTGCAGAATGTACTGGAGGTGGGGGCTTTGATGTTAAAAAAAAAACTGTCAATCAAGTTGGTTGAATCCTGTAGGTCACAGCTGATAAACTAGGTCAACAGCAGATGACGAGGGAATCAACAAGAGGGAAAAAGATACTTGACCTCATCCTTACCAATATGTCTGCTGCAGATGCATCCGCCCATGATCAGAAAGAGTGACCAACATGCAGTCAATGTGGGGCTGAAATCCTGCCTTCATGTTGATAACAATTCACATGATCTCATCACCGTGCTAAATGCAACAAACTTCAAACAGATCTAGTGACATGATGGACAACCCATTAGGTGCTGTGGACCATCAACAGTAATCAAATTGTACTCCAACAGAATCTGCAATCCTATTCTCCACCAGTACCTGGTTTAATGAAAATCCAGGACAGCACCAGCATACTCAAAAAAGTCAACCTGGTGAAGCTACAAAACAGGACATTGTTAAAATGCAAGTGACAGGCCTCAGTGATTCCACGCCAACAGATGCGATCTAAATTCTGCCACAACTAGCAAAATAATTAACTGGAGGAGGCAGCTCCATCCTCAATAATGGGGGGGCCCAGAATATTAGTGCAAAAGACTGAAATATTTGCAAAAATCTACAGTCATAAGTGCTGAATGGATGATCCATCTCAGCCTCCTCATGAGTTCCCAACATTACAGATACCAGTCTGCAGCCAATTCAGTTCACTGCATGCGATGTCAAGAAATGGTTGAAGGCACTGGTTAATACAAAGGCTGCGGACCCTGCAATAGTACTGAAGATGAAAGCTATATGTGAGAGGTAATTTCGGTTTAAACTTTAAGATGTGCCTGGACCACAGACTGATCTATAATAAAAGACAAAAAACTTTTGTTTCTTTTCTAACAACCATTTTATATACTCAAAAGTAGAATAGTTTAAATTGTGCAGAATGCTGACAATTTGTGAACAGAGTAAAAACAAGCAGGCTCTTGATTGATGAAGCCACTAACACAGGCAGGGAAGGATGAGTCCTTGACTGATAAGACTGCTAGCACAGACAGAGAAGAATAAGTCTTTGACTGATAAGACTACAGGGTGAGAAAAACAACAACTTTAGAGACTCTGAAGACATTTGTTGCAGACTTTGTGATAAGGGTACAAATCGAAGAATAATGATGTTTTTAAGAATGTGAACCTCATGGCTTGTTAGAGCCAAGGAGGGGAAGGACTTGTACTGTATATAATGGGAGACTTTGTAAGCCTCAGCGCGCTTTTTCTCAGAAGAGTGCCCAACTCTGCAGACTTGCTAATAAAACTTTGTTTTCCTGAATTTGTCTAGAGCGATTATTTAGAAGCGATTTTCGTTTCTAACAACTTGGGGGCTCGTCATCCGGGATCAACACTCCGGCCGCAAGGGGAGTTGAGGAAGGATATCGGAGAAGGTGCACCCTGCTGAGTTCAGCAGTCCCTGATTCCTTGCTTGTCGCCCCGCGCGGCTTGAGCGAGTGATATCCGGGAGGCTCAGGAAAACAAAGGAGGGGTGTACCCGAGGCAGTGGGGACGGTTAATGATCGAGTAATTTCGGTGCACCGAACCCAGGTAAGAAAAATCTTGCGGGGACCGTGTTTCCGGAGGACTGGGTACCTACGGGGTGCCTGTGGATTTTTTCTACAGAGACGTGGGACTCAGGAATCTAGAGACCGGGGCTCGCCTGTGAGGGATTTTGCAGAGACCGTGTTTGAGGAGGAACGTGTACCTACGGGGTGCCTGTGATTTGTGTCACAGAGACGTAGGACACAGGAATCCAAAGACCGGGGGTGCCTGCAAAGGAACCTGGGCGATCACGGGACTGAAGGTCCGGGAATTGGCTACATTGTGATAGATTATCACGGGGAAAAATACGAAGTCCTCGGAAATGGGAAATAAGGGATCTAAGGTGATTAAGGGAAAGGTAGGCTTAAACAGGGACAATGACACATACCCCGGGGTACCTGACGATAGTCCGTTAGGGGGAATGCTAAATAATTGGGATCAGGGTGGAAGAAAGGGAAAATCTAAAAGGAAGATGGTAAAATACTGTCAAAAGTGGTCCCAGAAACTTATTCAGGGCGACTCAGTGTGGTGGCCTAGATTCGGTACTGACGAAGACTGGGTCCGGCAAGCCCTCATTTTATATGTCAATTCAAAACCTGATGTTAATCTGGAAGAAAGTGATTATGCCCTTTGTTGGCTGCCGGTTACGATATCTTGCCAAATGCAGGTGACTAATAAAGACTCGAAAGGGCAGAAAGAATGGGACCCTTTAGATCACTTACCGCTGCCCTACATGACCCCGTCTGCCCCACAGAATGTTCCTTCGGGTGACGACGATTCAGGGGAAGGGGAAGAAAATGGGGAGGAACCACAAACTACCTCAGGGGTACAGACCAGATCTCAAGCTGGAAAGGGTCACAGACAAAACCCTGTCTCGATTGCGAGAATGAATCCACTCCGGGAAGTGCCCATGGGGGGCGAGGAGGGAAGGACGGGATATGTGAACGTTCCCTTGACGAGTACTGAAGTACGGAATTTCAGGAGGGAGATGAAGGGTCTACTAGAGGACCCCATGGGACTTGCTGAACAATTGGATCAGTTCCTGGGTCCGAATACTTACACATGGGAAGAGATGTGTTCCATCATGAAAACATTGTTCTCTAGCCAGGAGCGTCAGATGATACGACAAGCTGCGCTCTTGGTCTGGGAGAGGGGGGAGAAGGAGGGGAGCAGAAGTTTCCCCTCACCGACCCCGAGTGGGATAAGAACACGGAGGGAGGACGGCGCAACATGAGAGACATGCGGGAATATTGGATAAAAGGAATAAGACACGCAGCCCCGAAGGGGCACAATTTTACCAAGGCCTTTGGTAATCATCAAAACCCGGAGGAAACCCCTACGGACTTCCTAGACAGGATTAGGAAGAATTTGCAGCAGTTTGCTGGGGTGGACCCTGAGACGGACGTGGGGCAACAACTCATACGGGTAGAGTTTGTATCAAAGGTCTGGCCGGACATACGAAAGAAGTTAGAGAAAATGGATGATTGGGATAGTAAATCTTTAAGTGAACTACTACGGGAGGCGCAAAAGGTGTTTGTGAGAAGGGACGATGAGAAGCAAAGGAAGGCGACAAAGATAATGATGCAAACGGTGCAACAAATGACAGCTGGAAGAAGGGAAAAGGGAGAGCCGTGGCAGAAACAGGAAAGGGGAGAGTCGTGGCAAGAGCAGAGGAAAAGAGAACCATGGCCGGAACAAAGGAAGAGTGGAGGAACGCGAGACCGCGACAGGGAAACGAAGAGGACACTCAGATGTTACTATTGTAATGAAGAGGGACATTTTAAACGGGAGTGCTCCCGCTACAAGCAGGTGGTGAGGTCGTACGCCCTGATGGAGGAAGATTAGGGAGGTCGGGGGTTCCTACCCTTGGGGCAAAAGGACTATCGACAGGAACCCCTGGTAAACTTGAAAGTAGGGCCCCAAGGATCGGAGATCACATTTATGGTGGTCTCGGGAGCCGAAAGATCGAGTATAATCCAAATACCCCCCGGCACCCGAGCAGGAGGAAAAGTTATGGGGGTATCTGGAATTGGAGGACAGAAATTACAAGTCCCAGTGGTGGAGGACGTGGAAATTGGGTATGAAAACAGAACTACTAAACGAGACCTCCTTCTACTGCCATCGGCGGGGTTTAATTTGTTAGGAAGAGACTTGCAGGTCAAACTAGGGACCGGAACGGTACCAAATAACGGGGAAATGGTGGTAAGGTTGTTCGCCCTCACCGAAGAAGATGATCAACAAATAGACCCGGAAGTATGGTACCGAGAGGGGAACAGAGGGGGTCTAAACATCAAACCTCTCCAAATCACCATGTTACCAGGAAGAGGCCCGGTAAGAAGGAAACAATACCCGATTGCTATGGAAGGACGGGAGGGGTTACAACCTGTGATAGAAAGATTAATCACAGATGGACTACTGGAGGAATGCATGTCCCCTTTCAATACTCCAATACTCCCTGTGAGGAAGCCGGATGGGACGTATAGGCTGGTGCAAGACTTGCGGGGGTTGAATGAAGTAGTCCAGGCTAGATACCCGGTGGTACCTAATCCCTACACGTTAATGAGTAAAATTCCCCCCGAACATGAATGGTTCAGCGTAATAGATCTGAAGGATGCTTTCTGGAGTTGCCCCCTTGACGAAGAAAGTCGGAACCTTTTTGCCTTTGAATGGGAGAATCCCTTCTCAGGACGAAAGCGACAGTTAAGATGGACGGTCTTGCCGCAGGGATTCACGGAGTCACCCAATTTGTTTGGACAAATACTGGAGCAGATCTTAGGAGGATTTCAATGTAACGCGGAGAATCAATTGCTCCAATATGTCGATGATCTCTTACTCTCAGGACCAAGAGAAGAGGAGGTACGAACAGACACCGTTGCCCTGTTGAACTTCCTGGGGAAACAGGGTCTACGCGTCTCCAGGACAAAACTCCAGTTTGTGGAGCGAGAAGTAAGATATCTGGGCCATCAAGTCAGTAAGGGGCACCGCCGTATCACGCCAGAACGAATATCAGGGATTACGGGTATGCCAATACCCAGGACGAAGAAGGAACTCAGACAATTCCTGGGACTAGTAGGGTATTGCCGGATATGGATTGAAAGTTACACTACTTTAGTAAAATTTTTGTACGACAAACTGGGACAAGAAGGACAAAAGGTGGACTGGTCAGATGAGGAGGAGCAGCGATTTAATATTATTAAAAATAAACTGATTCGATCTTCGGTATTGGCTTTACCCACCCTGAAGGAACCGTTCCAGTTATATGTCAATAGCGCCGGCGGAATTGCCCAGGGTGTGCTTACTCAGCTGCGGGCAGGGAAACGTCAGCCGGTTGCATTTTTGTCAAAAATGTTAGACCCTGTGTCATGTGGATGGCCGACCTGTATACAGGCAGTGGCAGCTACGGCAATGTTAGTAGAAGAGGCCCGAAAACTTACCTTTGGAGGAAGGATCACAGTATACTCCCCACATTCGGTTAGTACCATACTGGCTCAAAAGGCTCACCGCTGGTTAACAGACTCTCGCATCCTGAAGTATGAGACGATTTTGATGACCGGGAACGATCTCAATTTTGCAAAAGATCTCAGTTGCAACCCAGCCCAGTTTCTGTACGGACGTCCTGCAGACGGGGAACAGGAGCATGATTGTGTGGAATTTGTGGACTTGCAGACCAAGAGCCGAGAGGACCTGCAAGAAGCCCCGCTGGGTGAGGGACAGGAACTGTATATCGACGGGTCCTCCCGGTGCATCAGTGGGGTACGATACAGTGACTATGCTGTTATAGATGGTGCAACGAAACGGGCGATTGAGTCCGGACGACTACCCGGGAAGTGGTCAGCCCAATCCTGTGAGTTGTACGCCCTCCAGAGGGCCCTGAAGTTGTTGGAAGGGAAAGTGGGGACCATATATACTGACTCAAAGTATGCATACGGAGTCGTTCATACTTTCGGGAAAATCTTGAGAGAGAGCGAGGATTGATAACTTCCCGGGGAAAAGAATTAGCTCACGAACAAATGATCAGCTAACGTTGGAAGTCCTGGCGTTACCTACAGAACTTGCAGTAGTCCATGTACCCGGTCACCAGAAGGGGTCGACACCGGAAGCGGTGGGAAACCGGCTGGCAGACGAGGAAGCCAAGCGGGCAGCGGTCGAAAAATCCGTCCAATTGTTAACGTTAATACCGTTGAGGGAAGGGCTCGCTAAACAACCCGTCTTCACCCAGGGGGAGATTGATAAAATGGATCAATTGGGTGCCCGGCTAGATACTAACGGGAAGTGGACGGTTCCTGATGGGAGACAAGTACTGAACAAACAGATCACCCGGGGTATTCTGCACCGATTACACCATCAGACCCACTGGGGGGTGCAAGCCATGTGTGACACAATCCTGAGAGATTATGTATGCAGGGGGATATACACATTAGCCCAACAAGAGGTAGTCGGATGCCCCACTTGCCGGCGTATTAATCAGAAAGCCATGCGTTCTATGCCAGCTGGTGGTCAGCCCCTAGCGATTAGGCCATTTCAGAGGATCCAAGTCAACTTTACAGAACTACCCCCAGTACAGAGATGGAAATATCTGCTAGTAATAGTAGACCATTTCACTCACTGGGTAGAGGCTTTCCCAACTGCCAAAGACGATGCACCAACCATGGCCCGACTGTTGTTAGAGAACATAATCCCGAGATATGGCATAATGGAATCTATCGACTCCGACTGCGGGACGCATTTTATTTCTAAGCTACACCATTTGATCTGTACTACCCTGGGTATCCAATGGAAATTCCACGCACCCTGGCATCCTCAGAGTTCGGGTCGAGTTGAGAGAATGAATGGCACGCTTAAGACCCAATTGACTAAGCTGATGTTAGAAACTAAGTTACCATGGCCAAAGTGCCTGCCCATTGCCCTATTGAGGATACGTACGGCACCTCGCCGAGATGTTGGGGTTTCCCCCTATGAAATGCTGTTCAGATTACCGTATTGGAGTAAGGTTGATGGATGTCCCACTCTACAAGGGGGGGATGTATTTATCCGAACCTATTTACTGGCCTTATCCCGTTCTTTTGCAGAACTCCGGAGGAAAGGTCTCCTAGCTCAGACTCCGCCGCTCGACTTCCTCCTGCATAAGGTGGAGCCCGGAGATTGGATACTTGTTAAGACCTGGAAGGCCGAAAAGCTCCAGCCGCGGTGGGAAGGTCTGTTCCTGGTTCTGTTAACAACTGAAGCAGCTGTTCGGACGAAAGAAAAAGGGTGGGTCCACGCGTCAAGGATAAAGGGGCCTGTTCCGCCTAAAGAAGAAAGCACCTGGACATGCGAGCAAGGGGACAAGCCGTTGTCGGTAAAACTGAAAAGACAGCAATAATGAACTCTACTTGGACTGTATTGGTGGGGATATTGATCAGTTTACTCCTGTATGTGGGGGAGGGTGAGGGGAGATGTGACCAATGTCGAACTACAGTAAGACTTGGGATTCGAATCTATTCGGGATCATTTGTGTCCCATTCCTATGTGGACGATAGGTGTTACGATGTGAGTGCACGCCATGAATGTTGGGAGGATGGGAGACCCTATTATCAGGTATATAATAAAGGATACGGTGGCAAAATCCATGGATGCCTAATTCCTTGTATTCAGTTTTTAATTCAGAAAAATATTTCCCGACTCCAGGCAGTGGTGGTTCCACAGCATGGGACGCGGGAACTTAAAGTGATGTTGCTGCGAAAGACCAAGGATTTCCCGGGCCCTTGAGGGAAGGGGGGGCTTATCTTGGTCAGGCACATCTTAAAGAAAGAAAAGGGTGGAATTGTGAGAGGTAATTTCGGTTTAAACTTTAAGATGTGCCTGGACCACAGACTGATCTATAATAAAAGACAAAAAACTTTTGTTTCTTTTCTAACAACCATTTTATATACTCAAAAGTAGAATAGTTTAAATTGTGCAGAATGCTGACAATTTGTGAACAGAGTAAAAACAAGCAGGCTCTTGATTGATGAAGCCACTAACACAGGCAGGGAAGGATGAGTCCTTGACTGATAAGACTGCTAGCACAGACAGAGAAGAATAAGTCTTTGACTGATAAGACTACAGGGTGAGAAAAACAACAACTTTAGAGACTCTGAAGACATTTGTTGCAGACTTTGTGATAAGGGTACAAATCGAAGAATAATGATGTTTTTAAGAATGTGAACCTCATGGCTTGTTAGAGCCAAGGAGGGGAAGGACTTGTACTGTATATAATGGGAGACTTTGTAAGCCTCAGCGCGCTTTTTCTCAGAAGAGTGCCCAACTCTGCAGACTTGCTAATAAAACTTTGTTTTCCTGAATTTGTCTAGAGCGATTATTGAGAAGCGATTTTCGTTTCTAACACTATAGAATATAGAAGATGTACTATCAAAATTCACCAAAGTTCCTCAGACAGCAGCACCTTCCAAACTGACAACCACTTCCATCTAGAAGGAAAAGGGCAGATGTATAATGGAACACCACCATCTACACGTTTCCCTTCAAGCCTTTCGCCATCCAGACATGAACATACATTGCCATTCCTACAGTTGTGCTGGGTGAACTGCAACTCCTCAAATAACTTTGTGGGTTTACTTTTACCAGATGGACTGTTGTGATTCACCACCACCTTCAGACTATTACAGTGAAAGTTGCACAATTCCACTTCAAAGACAGTTTGCTCATTATTCAAAGCATTACCCTGATATAACATTTCTTCTAAACTAGCATTCTGATTCAATCTAATTGCTGTGATCTCAGTTTTAGCAACCCTTCATTGTTAGTTGCTAAACATACTTTGTTATTTTGTTGGCATTAAAATATTATCTTGGTTACCAAGCAAGGAAATAGCAGTTGACTTGTTTTCAAATAAATACATTTCACTCAATGTATTCTGATTAGACATTAATATAAATGCATTCGCCCCAGCTCAAACTGTAATCAAAAAAAGATACTGAATATTGTTATCTCTTTATTCAAGGTTACTGAAATCAAGGGAAGGAAGAGGAGATTCAGATAGCTAGATCCAACTGAACAGTGATCATAGGTACAGATGCTGTGAGCTAAAAGGTGTCGCCTTTAGCTAAATTATCTTTTGCTTATCGTGCTGCTGCAATTGTTACCAAGGTTTCAACAATAAGCAAAACGTGGACCAGCGGCAAGCAACACAAAACTGGATGAAAATACAAGCTTCTCATGAGCAAATATGACAATTTCATCCGAGACAAGATCAGAGGAACAATGTTACATAGTGCATTTACATAGTGCCTTAAACAAAGTAAAACCTCTCGGTGTCTCTCAGCAACATAATTTGACACTAAATCATTCAGGGGTTATTAAAATGGGAAGAAGGAAATTGTGTTGCAAGAGGTAAAATGAATTATTTTACAGAGTGCCTTACATAACTACCAGACAACTCAAAGGACCTTACACTCAAATGACACTGTTGAAGGAAATGCAGCAGCCAAATTGCTGATAGAGAACTCCCACAAACAGCATTTAGCTGATGAGCAGATAATCTGATTTGGTCATAAATATTGGGCAAGATACTCGTATGCCCATCTGCAAAGGACAGGCAAAGCCAAAGGTTAATATCTCATCTCAAAGATAGCATCTCTGACAGTGCAACAGTCCTCACTTCTGCATGACACTGGTGAGCTTTAAAACCAAGAAGGGTAGCAAGGAGAGGTTTAGGGAAATCCAAATTTCCCTAAAAGGTGAAAACCCATGCAGACACGGGGAGAATATGCAAACTTTACCCAGGCAGAGTCATAGAGTCATACAGCATGGATACAGACTCTTCGATTCAACTAGTCCACGCTAACCATGTTCCGAAACTGAACTAGTCCCACATGCCTGTGCTTGGCCTATATCCCTCGAAATCTTTCCTATTTAAGAACTTATCTAAATGTCGTTTAAATATTGTAACCATACCTGCACCCACCACATTCTCTGGCAGTTCATTCCACACTTACCAACTCTCTGCGTAAGTTATCAAAGGCTGGAATCGAACCTGGGTGTCTAGTGCTGTGAGACAGCAGTACTAGTGACTGAGCCACCATACCACCCTGGTATTTTCAGAAGGCAATCTGCTTTTCTTACTTTGCCTGGTCAACAGGTGACTCCAGATCTATAGCAACATGGTAGACTTTTAACTGCCCTCTGGCTTTCTATGATCTTTCAATGGTCAGGACCATTGAAAGCTGTCAGGGAATAAGCTTCCAAAGAAATAATCAAAGAGTTCACATTAATATAATGCAGTGAATGCACTCTGGCCGTGCAGCTCCATTTTACCACTTTCTTTTGAAGATTTAAATAAATATAGACAATATTTTTAAAATAAAAAGACTGTGTTGAAATCAAATCAATCAATCTCAGGGCCAATCTTGAAATAAATTAATGCATAAGTTTTACAAGGTGTTAACCACCTCATTAGATCACACAGCAATTAATAATTCTACGCAGGAACTAGTTTTACAGCTTTCTCAGATATTAAAACATAATTTGTTCTCACCAAGTCTTCCCAACACTTTGCTGATAAAGTATTTCATCTCATCTCCAGAACAAATAGCAAGCTGGAGGGTCTTCCCACTTAATGAAGACATGTAGCTTCCAGTGAAAAATGATAACGTAGAACCAGAACAAAGTGAAAACAATATCACTCAATATTTGCTTTGTACATTATCAAAAGCAGCCTGAAGCAATAAGCTTGTGTGTGTGTGTATAGAATACTCAATTCTCCAAGGATTCTTCCTGATAGCTTTCTGTAACTGAGATTGAATACTGCATGCTTTCATCCCCCTCTACCTGCATCTAAATTTTGGTGAAAATATTAATCCTGCATGTGTTGCTTTGGGCCAATTCATTTTGTTTCTTCAAATCCCCCCCACCCCCGCCAATCCCATTCTCCCAATCCTCCAGGATTGTTTTGAACTAACTGAGAACCAAAGATTATTTCCCAGCTGCCCCAGTCCCCAATGCTGGGCAAAATGTGCAGCTGCAGGACAACAAAGTGACTGTGCAACCCCAGGATCAAACTGAAAGTAAGCAGGCTTTGCATTTCTTAAGCACTTTCCGTGACCTAAGGATGTCTCAAATCACTTCGGAGTCAGAGTCAATGGCATACTTTGAAATACAGTCACTGTTGTAGGAATTATGACACATAATTTTTGCATGGTATGATCCCATAAACAGTCATAGAGGTGTACAGCATTGAAACAGACCCTTCGGTCCAACTTGTCCATGCCGACCAGATATCCCAACCCAACCTAGTCCCACCTGCCAGCACCCGGCCCATATCCCTCCGAACCCTTCCTATTCATATACCCATCCAGATGCCTTTAAAATGCTGCAATTGTACCAGCCTCCACTTCCTCTGGCAGCATCTGACAGACACAGATATTAAGAGCGAGTGAGCAAGGGAGATTTGAAAGGAGCATTTTCCAAGAACAAAAAGAAATAGCAGACAGATGGAAAAGTTTAGACAAAGAAATTCCAGAGCTTTGAGGTGATAACAACAAGATCACTGGATGATAAAGTTGAAGGGCCACTGGTCTAGACATGTCTATAGATGCTGCTAGACCTGCTGGGTTTCTCCAGCACATTCGGCTTTTGTTGCCAGTGGGTAATATCCTGGGGGGGGGGGGGGGGGGGGGGAAAGAGAGATTAATATTTTGATGGGATTGCCCTGCTCTACTTTGGCAGAGATGTGCGAGATCTTTCCTTTCAGTGCACTGACCGCCCACTCCTCAGACAGTCACCGAGTTCCTATGTTCCATGCTAAATTCTTCAGAGCGGGAAGTGTACCCACAGCTGAGCAGAAATACGCTTCAGATAAATGCAACAGCACATCTAAGACACAGTGGGTGTAACCTCAGGTGAAACCCGACTAATTGTCGTCCTCAAAAACCACCAGCTATTTTTCAAGGAGAAAAAGAAGAAAAATATTTTTGTTTTGAGTATTAGAGAAACGTGACAGCACACTTCCTTTGACCACGCACTTGACATTTTGAGTGAAAAGAATGAGTAAGGCACTGCATGTTAAGTGAAGTAAAAACTAACTTGCATTCCTAGAGAATTATAAAAGCAAAATGCTGGTAAGAAGCTCAGCAGGTTAGGCAGCATCTCTGGGTAAAGAGAGTTCTGGCATTTTTGTGTCAGATTTCCAGCAGTGTAAATTGGAAAGCAAAGTCTTTGAGGTGACAAAGAACTGTTCAAGGCACCTCATGGACAAAATCTGACAGACACAGGGAGATAGTAAGAGCAAGTGAGATTTAAAAGGAGCATTTTCCAAGAGAAAAAAAGAAATAGAAGACAGATGGAAAAGTTTATAACCAGGTTATTGTAAGCACAGACACAAATGGAATGGCGAGTTAACATACAGTGCACAAAAGACCAGAATTGCCGGAGTGCTAAGATCTGGGAGGGTTTCAGAGATAAATAATGAATGGCACAGCCATAGAAGGATTGAAAGCAAGGAGGAACATTCTAAAAATTGAGGTATTGGTTGACCAGGAGCCTAAATAGCACAAAAGGAATGGTTAAACAGGACTTGATATGAGTTAGGACGCATAGCAGAGTAGTGGAGCTTAATTTCTAGCATGTTACCTCAGTAAGGCACAACACAAGGCACTATTGGCTTCTTGTATTTCAAACTCTATAAACAGGAGATTCTCTACACATGGAGTCATCATAAAAGCTCAAAAACATTAACAAAATATGCTGAGAGTCCCCAGTTTATCTGTCTGCTAGGATCTTTGTAATAAAAGATTCTAACCACCACAAAATGTCAACATATAACTGTACGAGTTATAACTGTAACCCCATTTTAAAAGCTGCCTACTCACATGCATTCAGTCAAACAATTTTTAAAAAAATGATACCATGGGGGGGGGGGGGGGGGGGGGGGAGGAATTGAGAATGGGGGGGGGGGTGGGGAATTGAGAATGGGGAGGGGTGGGGGGGTGGGGAAAAGAAAGAGAGAGAGAGAGAACGCATGCACAAAAAGGAGGGGGGGGGAGAAGAGTGATACAGACAGAGTGAAGTGGGGGGAGGGGGAGGGAGAGAGGGGGAAGAGAGAGCGTGAGAGCTAGAGCGCAGACAGAGGGCAAAAAAGGGGGGAGGGAGAGAAGGTGGGAGAGAGAAAGAGACAGAGTGAAATGGGGGGGGAGAAAGAGAGAGAGAGCGTGCAAAGTGGGGAAGAGAGAGACAGAGACAGAACATGAAGCGGGGGAGAGGGAGCGCAAAAGGGGGGAGAAAGACAGAGTGCGTGAAGCAGGGATAGAGAGAGAGAGAGAGAGAGACAGGGTGCAAAGTGGGTTGGGGGGGGGGGGAAGAGAGAGAGAGAGAGTGCGTGCGATGGCGGAGGAGGAGAGAGAGAGCACGCACAAGGGGGAGACTGTGCGCGTGAGGGGGGAGGGGGAGGGGAATGGAGACAGTGTGCGTGAGGGGAGTGGGTGCACATGCGAAGGGGGGAGCGGAGGGGGAGACAGCATACGCAATGGGGGAGCAGAGGGAGGGGGAGACGGCGCACACGAAGGAGGAGGGGGAGACTACGAGTGCGAATGAGGGAGACCGCAGACTGCATGCACGAAAAGGGGGAGGAGAGGTGGAGTCGGTGTGCGTGAATGGGGGTGAGAAGGGAAGACAGAGTGCGTGAAGGCAAGACGGTGTGAGAGAAAGGAAGGGGGAGGGGAGGGGGAGATGGCATGTGTGAAGGGGTTAGGAGGTGACAGCACACACAAAGTGGGGGCAGGGAAGGGAGAGACTGCGCGCATAAAGTGTGTGTGGGGGGGAAGAGATGGAGCACGCGAAGAGGGGAGGTGGAGGGTGGGACAGAGCATGTGAAGTGTGTGGGGAGGGAGAGACAAAGCCCATGAAAGGGCAGGGGGAAGACGGAGCCTGTGGGAGGGGGGGGGGGGGGGGAGATGGCATAACAGACAGATAGAGGGTGAAGTGGGGGGGGGGGGAGAAGAGAGACAGACAGACAGAGACAGAAAGAGAGAAAGAAAGAAAGAAGAGAGAGAGAGACAAGGTGCGAGGGTAATCAATGATGAAATGATTTCAGCAACCATATTATTAATCCTTAATCTCTCCACTCACAGCCTAGCACAACCTACCCCTAAACAACACCCTCCCATCACACCTCCACAGGCAGGAGGGAGTCCACAGGCTTTGAATTGGAAATTGTTTCACCCGACTTTAAAAATTTAATGCTTTATGCCATTCACAAATGCATGCTGGAAGGTGGGATTATGAAGAGTGCAGGAGATTGGGGTGGGGGGGGTGTGGTAGGGGGATATATGTTGACTGTGATAAAGCTTGGAGGAAATGGTAAAGGCTTCTAACCTGTATTTTTCTTTCTTCACTGCATGATAGAGCTAAGAGTCAGCCAGGGATGGGTGGGGAATGGTGGTGGTTGGAGTTTGATTTATTGTTGACACACGGACCGAAATACGGTGAAGTGTGGCTTTGCGTGCTCTACAGGTGGGTCATAGCATGCAAGGTGCACCAGGGTAGCAGAACAGAGTGCAGAATACAGTGTTACAGCTGCAGAGAAGGTACACAGAGAGAGAGATCAAAATTAACATTTGAGAGGTCGGTTCAAAAGTCTGGTAACAGCAAAGAAGAACCCGTTCTTGAATTTGTTTGTACATGTATTCAGACTTTTATAACTTCTTCCCAAAGGAAGGGGGTGGAAGAGAATATATCTGGGTGGGAAGGGTCTTTGATTATCGAGGTTTGAGAAGACCTCCAGCTCAGCGAGCAAACCTTTATTTATGTTAGCTGATTTCCTGAGGCAGCGGCAAATATAAATAGAGTCAATTAAGGGAAAGCTGGTTTGCCTGATAGTTGGGGCTACATTCACAACTCTCTGTAATTTCTTGAGCAGAGCAGTTGCAATTCCATGCTGTGTTGCATCCAGGTAGAATGCTTTCTGTGGTGCGTTTATCAAAACTGGAAGGAGTCATTGTGGACCCGCCGAACTTCCTTAGCTTCCTGAGAAAGTAGAGGCATTGTTGTCCTTTCTTGCATCAAAGTGGATGGACCAGGTGTGTTGGTGGGGAAGCAACTGTACATTCCTCCAATTCTGGCAATTAGCACAGCCCTGGACTTTGTTGTCCCATCACCATCCTTACCCAGGGCCTAACCTCCAGACTTACCTTCTTTCATCTCACCTTTTAAAAAAAAATCAAATTTTTTGACGAGGCCTTTGGTTATCTGCCCCCAGTAACTCTTCTGTGAATTGGTGACAACTATTTTAGGGGCAAAGTTTTAAATACAACGTAAATGGAAAACTGAGACTGGCGAGACAAAAACTTTCCAGTACATGCCAACAGTTAAATGGCTACTTCCAGGCCATTTACAAGATATTTAAAAAAAGCTAACAAGAGAGGTGACCAGCAAAAATGTTTTGCTGTAGTTATTTGACCCTTACATAAAAATCATTCCCCATTCAGTTTAAAAAAAGTAATGAGCTTTCGCTCATCTGGTTGCCCATTAATTCCTTTTGGTTGAACAGGTTTGAGGGGCCGAATGGCCTACTTCTGTTCCTATCTCTACCTGTTTTCACAGTGACTCGGTTGATATGTAAAGACTGCTGAGCAGTTTACCACATCAAGGGCAAACTGGCTGCAACTAGAAGCCTACATCTGAGCAGTGACTGCTCCAGGAGCTGCTGTGCTGCACAAATAACAGAAAAGAATCCCTTCCTTTCTAAAATGCATAATAGGCCTCATACTAATGCCTGTAACATTTACTAATTCCGTGATGCAGAAGAGAGAGGATACATTACTTAATCTGTTTGCAACTGGCGATCTAACAGTTACGATTGCTGGAACGTCTTCAGAATTTCTCTGTTGATACCTGATGCATTTAGCAGCATCAGCTTAACAGCCACATTTCCTTTGTCATAGTTATATAAAAAAAAATTTTACGAGCACAGTTCTAAGACACTATTGATATCAGATTAAAGTGAAATAGTCAGTTGCGAGATATACCAGATGGTACATCTTCTGTGAAAACCATTCATCTGGAGATTTGTGGTCAAAGTGAACCATTGACAGTGATATCCGTCAAGGGGACAGGTGCATGTTATTCTGGAAGCTGTGCCTCAGCGGGTTACCACACTTGCTTTGGATTAGAACCTCGTGATTCTGAAAACACAAATATCAACGCCGACACTCCGGTGTAGAACTGAGGGAGCGCTCCACTGTCAGAAGTGTCAACTCTCAAAATGAGAGATTCGATAAAAAGAGAGAGGCTGTATGATTCAGGTGAATGCTAGATATCCCACAAAACTATAGGGAGAGGAGCAAGTTGCCTCTCGTGTATCCTGGATAATATTTACATCTCAAGGAAGATTATTGAAACAGATTATCACGGGTTATCATGTTGCTTTTGTGCAAATTTGCTGAGCACAAAATTTATTGTCATGTGCCCTTTGTTACAACAGTGACTATATTTAAAATATCATTAATTGGCCATGAAGGAAGGCTTGAATTTGTAAATATTTTTACTTCAACAAAAAGGAGCAGGAATAAAACTAACTTATAGTCCTGGGACCTTGCCGTAGCAATCAGGATTTGATTCCGCGATTTTCAATATCATGAACACATATCCCTACTTTTAAAGGGAGAGACCTACTTATTTGAGCTGTGATTCCAATATATTGGAGTACATTCCTTGATTTGCTTTCTAAGTACAAATATTCAGTGTAAATAGACTAATCAACTGGGGTAAGCATCACAAGTAATGCAAGGTATGTCCTCATTTTCTACACACACGTATAGACAGACAGGCAGTCTATGCTAGGGCAAGAGTCAGGCATTGGATAGCAATTTGGAGAGGTAATCCTGGCTTAGTCTCCTGCTTCTTGACTCAGGGCACAGACGTAATGTAAATTCTTAATTGGGAGCCAGTGTAATGACTAGCTAGATTAGCACAAAGTGGGAAATCAATCCTGGGAACTTACCTCGGTCATGGGTAAGATCCATGGTGAAGGATGAGATTTCTGAATGCTTGGACATGTATGGCAAAATAGGGCAAAGTGGGCATGGTTTCATCATGGGGAGGTAGTGTCTGGCAAATTTTCTGGAATTTGTTGAAGTAGTAGGATTCTGGGTAATCCAAGATGGAGGACGGGAAAAATTTCTGGCTGTAACAGCTGGTCCTTTTTTTTTTGAGGTATTTTAGGTGCTGGAGGTGATTTCCTCGAATTCTAGGAGCAGCAATTACTGTTTTATATGCTGTTGCATTGTTTTGGAACTTTGGAGGAAAACAAAAGTCAAAACAACAGCAGTTTTAAAAGGGAAAGGAACAGACAAAGGAAGCACATGATGAGGTCAGTGCAGGAGAGAGAGAGAAAGAAACTGACAGAGCAGTGAACCTGCATAGTTACTGCCTTTGCTGTTTGAATTCATGTATTGCTGGATATCAGAATACGTCTGGGAAATTAACAAACAGTGAAATTCTGAACTAATCTTGAAGAAGCCTGTTTGGGAGAGGTCACAGCACAGAAACAGAAATGAATATTTAGTGTGGCCTTACAGTAAGTCTGCAGTAGTGGTAGAGTGGGTTCTTTTCTTGATTATATGTTTTATTGAGATTTATCTCTTAATTAAACTTAAAATATAAGCGATAAATATTAATTTAACCTGGAACAGTGTTTTGTAGAGGAGTAAGATGGTGCTATTTTCTGAGTCTGTAGATTTGGAAGGAGCAAAAAAATTACCTTTAGTAGAGTGATATGCTCTTCTTGTGGGAGTTTAGGGAGAGTTAACAGGTTACTGAGGATTATATCTGCAATAAATGCCGTTGATTGCAAATCCTATCAGATCGAATGGATTTGTTAGAGAGACAGTTAGAGGCGATCAGGAATTTACAAAAGCAAAGGGATGTGATGAATGGCAGTTATAGGAAGGGGGAGGAAAAAAAAAATCGCAGATATAGTAACATGGATGGGTTAACCCCAGGAAAGGAGAGAGGAGTAGGCAGTTAGTGCAGGAATCTTCTGTGGCTATCCCCATTTCAAAGAAGTATGCTGTTCTGGAAAATGTAAGGGATGATGTAGCACGAACAGCCAAGTTTCTAGTATCGAGCCGGACTCTAATGCAATGAAGGGTATGTCGGGTTCCAAGAGATCGATTGTGTTCGGGGACTCTCTAGTCCGACGTAGACAGAGACACACTTCTGTGGCCAGCTGCAAAAAAATGAGAATGGTGTGTTGTTTCCCTGGTGCCAGGATCAAGGATGTCTCAGAGAGGGTGCAGAGTGTTCTCAGGGGGGAGAGGGGCCAGGAGGAGGTCATTGTACATTTTAGAACCAACGACATAGGAAGGGAAACGGTTCAGATTCTGAAGGGAGATTTCAGAGTTAGGCAGGAATTTAAAAAGGGAGGTCCTCGAGAGTAGTAATACCCGGATTACTCCCGGTGCTACAAACTAGTGAGGGCAGGAATAGGATAGAGCGGATGCATACATGGCTGAGGAGCTGGTGTATTGGAGAAGGATTCACATTTTTGGATCATTGAAAGCTCTTTTAAGGTAGAAGTGACCTGTACAAGAAGGACAGATTGCATCTAATTGGAAGGGGACTAATATACTGCCAGGGAGATTTGCTAGAGCTGCTTGGAAGGATTTAAATTAGTAAGGTGGGGAGTGGGACCCAGGGAGATAGTGAGGAAAGAGATCAATCTGAGACTGGTACAGTTGAGAACAGAAGCGAGTCCAACAGTCAGGGCAGGCAGGAACAAAGCAGAGAACAAGGTAGGACTGATAAATTAAACTGCACTTATTTCAATGCAAGAGGCCTAACGGGGAAGGCAGATGACCTCAGGGCATAGTTAGGAACATGGGGCTGGGATATCATAGCAATTACAGAAATGTGACTCAGGGATAGACAGGATTGGCAGCATAATGTTGCAGGATACTAATGCTATAGAAAGGGAGGCAAGAGAGGAGGGGGAATGGCGTTTTTGATAAGGGATAGCATTACAGCTGTACTGAGGGAGAATACTCCTTGAAATATATCCGGGGAAGTTATTTGGGTGGAACTGAGAAAGAAGAAAGAGATGATCACCTTATTGGGATTGTATTGTAGACCTCCCTAATAGTCAGAGGGAAATTGAGAAACAAATATGTAAGGAGATCTCAGCTATTTGTAAGAATAATAGGGTGCATATGGTAGGGGATTTTAACTTTCCAAACATAGACTGGGACTGTCATAATGCTAAGGGTTTAGATGGAGAGGAATTTGCTAAGTGTGTTCAAGACAATTTTCTGATTCAGTATGTGGATGTACCCACTAGAGAAGGTGCAAAACTTGACCTACTCTTGGGAAATAAGGCAGGGCAGGTGCCTGAGGTGTCAGTGGGGGAGACTTTGGGGCCAGTGACCATAATTCAATTCGTTTTAAAATAGTGATGGAAAAGGATAGACCAGATCTAAAAGTTGAAATTTTAAATTTCAGTAAGGTCGATTTTGATGGTATTAGGCAAGAACTTTTAAAAGCTGATTGGGGGCAAACGTTCGCAGTTAAAGGGACGGCTGGAAAATGGGAAACCTTCAGAAATGAGATAACAAGAATCCAGAGAAAGTATATTCCAGTTTGGGTGAAAAGGAAGACTGGATGACTAATGAAATTGAGGGTTTGGTTAAAAAAAAAAGGGAAGCATATGTCAGGTATAGACAGGATAGATCGAGTGAATCCTTAGAAGAGTATAAAGGCAGTAGGAGTATACTTAAGAGGGAAATCAGGAGGGCAAAAAGGGACATGAGATAGCTTTGGCAAATAGGGTTAAGGAGAATCCAAAGGGTTTTTACAAATACATTAAGAAGAAAAGGGTAACTTTGGAGAGAATAGGGCCTCTCAAAGATCAACAAGGCAGCCTTTGTGTGGAGCCGCAGAAAATGGGGAAAGATACTAAGCGAGTATTTTGCATCAGTATTTACTGTGGAAAAGGACACGGAAGATATAGAATGTAGGAAATAGATGGTGACATCTTGCAAAATGTCCATATTACAGAGAAGGAAGTGCTGGATATCTTAAAACGCATAAAGGTGGATAAATCCCCAGGACCTGATCAGATCTACCCTAGAACTCTGTGGGAAGGTAGAGAAGTGATTGCTGGCCCTCTTACTGAAATATATGTATCATCGATAGTCACAGGTGAGGGAGAGGCTGAACAGGCTGGGGCTGTTTTCCCTGGAGTGTCGGAGGCTGAGGGGTGACCTTATAGAGGTTTATAAAATCACGAGGGGCATGGATAGGATAAATAGACAAAGTCTTTTTCCTGGCGTGGGGGTGACCAGAACCAGAGGGCATAGGTTTAGGGTGAGAGGGGAAAGATATAAAAGAGACCTGAGGGGCAACGTTTTCATGCAAAGGGTGGTACGTGTATGGAATGAGCTGCCAGAGGATGTGGTGGAGGCTGGTACAATTGCAACATTTAGAAGGTATTTGGATGGGGTCATGAATAGGAAGGGTTTGGAGGGATATGGGCCGGGTGCTGGCAGGCGAGACGAGATTGGGTTGGGATATCTGGTCGGCAAGGACGGGTCGGACTGAAGGGTCTGTTTCTGTGCTGTACATCTCTATGACTCTATAATGAGCAGGCTAGATCAAGGAGAGCCAACAGATGTTATCTACCTGGACTTCAAGAATGCCTTTCACAAGTGCTGCACAGGAGGCTTCTAAGTAAGATAAGGGCCCATGGTGTCAGAGGCAAGGTACTAGCATGGATAGCAGCGTGGCCTTCTGGCAGAAAGCACGGAGTGAGGATAAAAGAGTCCTTCTCAGGATGGCAGCTGGCGACAAATGGTGTTCCACAAGGCTCAGTTTTGGGAGCACAACTTCTCACTTTATGCATTAATGAGCTAGATGAAGGAACTGAGAGCATTTTGGCTAAGTTTGCAGATAATACAAGGCTAGATAGAGGGACAGGTAGCATTGATGAGGCGGGGAGGTTGCAGAAGGATTTGGACAGGTTAGGAGAGTGGGCAAAGAAGTAGCAGATGGAGTACAACGTGGGAAAGTGTGAGGTCATGCACTTTGATAGAAAGAATAGAGGCACGGACTATTTTCTAAATGGGGAGAAAATTCAGAAGTCTGCAGTGCGAAGAGACTTGGGAGTTCTAGTCCAGGATTCTCTGAAGGTAAACTTACAGGTTAAGTCGGTAGTTAGGAAGGCAAATGCAATGATGGCATTCATTTTGAGAGAACTTGAACATAAAAACTGGGATATACTTCGCAGGATCTATGAGACTGGTCAGATCACATTTGGAGTATTGTGTACAGTTTTGGGCCCCATATCTCAGCAAGGATGTACTGGCCCTGGAGTGTGTTTAGAGTAGGTTCACGAGAATGATCCCAGGAATGAAAAGCGTAACATATGAGGAACGTTTGAGGACCCTGGGTTTATACTCAATGGACTTTATAAGGATGAGGGGGGAATCTAATTGAAACGTACAGACTACTGAATGGCCTTGACACAGTAAATGGTGGGAAGATGTTTCCATTGGTAGGAGTTTAAGATCAGAGGGCATAGCCTTAGAGTAAAGGGAAGACCCTTTAGAACTGACAGAAGGAGTAACCTCTTCAGCCCGAGACTGGATTCCCTACAGTATGGAAACAGGCCCTTCTGCCCAAAAAGTCCACACCGACCCTCCGAACAGTAGTTCACCCAGACCCACTTCTCCTACCTTATATGTACCCCTGAATAATGCACCTATGGACCATTTAGCACGGGCAATTCACCTGAACTGCACATCTTCGGACTGTGGGAGAAAACTTGAGCACCCAAAGGAAACCCATGCAGACACGGGAGAATGTGCAAACTCCACACAGACAGTCGCCAGAGGCCGAGAGAGTGGATCCATGGAATTTATTGCCACAGAAGGCTGTGGAGGCCAGGTCATTGAGTATATTTAAGAGTGAAGTAGTTCTTGAATATCAAGGGGATTAAGGGTTATGGGGAGAAGGAGGGAGAATGGGTTTGAGAAACTTATCAGCCCTGATTAAACGGTGGAGCAGAATACACACTTCGAGCTGTACCCCCACACATGCACTGTCCTGTCACACACCCTGGACTGTACTCCCCACACACGCACTATCCTGTCACACACCCCGGGCTGTACCCCCATACACGCACTGTCCTGTCACACACCCCGGGCTGTACCCCCATACACGCACTGTCCTGTCACACACCCCGGGCTGTACCCCCACACACGCACTGTCCTGTCACACACCCCGTCTTATGGTCTTATACTCCCTGTATAAGCACATTGAACAATTGGGAGGACAGTACAGTGTGAGGTATGTTCATTTCTCTCCCATCCCATGTTCTCTGCATAGACATGGTATAAACAAGTTAACGCTTGCTAGAAGACAGTATAGTATGTGTAAAGCTGACAACAAGTTCAAAGGAATGAAAAGGTACACTGCAAAGAACTTTCTAGTCAATTTACATCACTTACTTTGCACAAATGTGCCATCATCCTTAACCACCTATTATTTTGAAGAACTAGCTGGATTTGTAAAATAATTGCCCATTAAGCGCACGACAGAAAGGTTACTTCATAACATGGCAGTAATACTTTAACAATGTGATTGGTGCTAATGCAATACCAAGCAATCTTTCTGGGCTAGAA
The DNA here is from genome assembly GCF_037043375.1 of Chiloscyllium plagiosum. NCBI lineage: Eukaryota > Metazoa > Chordata > Chondrichthyes > Orectolobiformes > Hemiscylliidae > Chiloscyllium > Chiloscyllium plagiosum. The sequence continues at coordinate 47,103,271 of NW_028270142.1, forward strand.
TGAGCACAAATCAAACCATTCAAATAGATTTGTTGTATTTTGATCATGTTGGTTAGTGATTTTGAAATTTCACCTTACCTTCTTCACCCTTTCCTCTCTCTTTATGTCTACCTTTTGTATCTGAATTGCATTTACTTCATGCCATTTCCTTCTCATTTATTCCTGCTTTCTTTCTCAATTGTTAACATTTCTTTGAGTGCAGGCCCCAAGTTGTGGTTCACATAGGCACCAATGACATATGTAGGAAGAGAGATGGGGGTTTAAGGCAGAAATTCAGGGAACGAGGGTGGAAGCTTAGAGCTAGAACAGAGTTGTTATCTCTGGCTGGTTGCCAATGTCACATGCTAGCAAGGTGAACAATAGGGAGAGAGAGGAGTTGAACACGTGGTTACAGGAGGTAGAGTTTTGGATTTCTGGATAATTGGGGCTCTTTCTGGGGTAGGTGGGACCTCTACAAGCAGGATGGTCTTCACCTGAACCAGAGGGGTACCAATATCCTGGGGGGGGAAATTTGCTAATGCTCTTCCGGTTGGTTTAAACTAATTCAGCTGAGGGATGGGAACCGAAATTGTAGTTTGAGTATAGGTCAGAACTAAGGTTTCAAGGTCGCAAGAAGGCACCGGCAAGCAAGAAGTTGGTTTGAAGTGTGTCTACTTCAACACCAGAAGCATCTGGAATAAGGTGGGTGAACTTGCAGTATGGGTTGGTACCTGGGGCTATGATCTCTCCACCCTGGAGGCTTCTTGCCTCTATTCCTGATGAAGGGCTTTTGCCCGAAACGTCAATTTTCCTGCTCCTCGGATGCTGCCCGACCTGCAGTGCTTTTCCAGCACCACTCTGATCTAAACACCTGGTACAATAATGTTGCAGCTATTTCAGAGACATGGGTAGATCAGGGACAGGATTTAGATGTTTCAGTAAGAACAGGGAAGATAGTAAAAGAGGGGGTGGTGTGGCATTGTTAGTCAAGGCCAGTATTATGGTTGCTGAAAGGACGTTTGAGGACTCATCTACTGAGGTAGTAGGGGCTGAGGTTAGAAACAGGAAAGGAGAAGTCACCCTGTTGGGAGTTTTCTATAGGCTGCCAAACAGTTCCAGAAATGTAGAGGACAGGATAGCAAAGATGATCCTCGATAGGAGGAGTTACAGGGCAGTTGTTATGGGGGACTTTAACTTTCCAAATATTAACTGGGAATACTATAGTTCAAGTATTTTAGATGGGTCAGTTTTTGTCCAATGTGTACAGGAGGGTTTCCTGACACTATGTAGACAGGCCAACAAAGGGTGAGGCCACATAAGGTTTAGTACTGGGTAATGAACCCAGCCAGGTGTTAGATTTGGAGGTAGATGAGCACTTTGATGATAGTAACCACAATTCGGTTATGTTTACTTTAGTAATGGAAAGGGATAGGTATATACCATACGACAAGAGTTATAGCTGGGGGCAAGGCAATTATGATGCGGCAAGGCAAGATTTAGGATGCATAGGATGGGGAAGGAAACTGCAGGGGATGGGTACAATTGAAATGTGGAGCTTATTCAAGGACCAACTAATGCGGGTCCTTGATAAATATGTACCGGTCAGGCAGGGAGGAAGTTGTCGAGCGCAGGAGCCGTGGTTTACTAAGCGAGTCAAATTTCTTGTCAAAAGGAAGATGAAAGTTTATGTTACGATGAGATGTGATGGCTCAGTTAGGGCATTTGAGAGTTATAAGTTAGCCAGGAAAGACCTAAAGAGAGAGCTAATAAGAGTCAGGACGGGACAGGAGAAATCATTGGCAGATAGAATCAAGAAAAACTCTAAGGCTTTCTATAGGTATATCAGGAATAAAAGAATGACTAGAGTAAGATTCAAGGATAGTAGTGGGAAGTTGTGCGTGGAGTCAGAGGAGATAGGGGGAGTGCTAAATGAATACCTTTTTCGTCAGTATTCACACTATGGTTGACAATGTGGTTGAAGAGAATACGGTGATACTGGTTAAGAGACTGGATGGGATTGAGGTTCACAAGGAGGAGATGTTAACAATTCTGGAAACCGTAAAATAGATAAGTCCCCTGGGCAGGATGGGATTTATCCTACAATTCTCTGGGAAGACAGGGAGGAGACTGCCAAGCCTTTGGCTTTGATCTTTATGTCTCCATCGTCTACAGAAATAGTGCCAAAATACTGGAGGATAGCAAATGTTGTTCCCTTGTTCAAGAAAAGGAGTAGAGATTATAGACCTGTGAGCCTTCCTTCAGTTGTGGGTAAAGTGTTAGAAAAGGTTATAATAGATAGGATTTATAATTATCTAAAATGATTAGAGATAGTCAACACTGTTTTGTGAAGAAGGGCTCATGCCCGAAACGTCGATTCGCCTGCTCCTTGGATGCTGCCTGACCTGCTGCGCTTTTCCAGCAGCACATTTTCAGCTCTGATCTCCAGCATCTGCAGTCCTCACTTTCTCCTCCTAGGTTATGCCTCACAAACATTATTGAGTTCTTTGAGAAGGTGACCAAACAGGTGGATGAAGGTAAAGTGGTTGATGTGGTGTATATGGATTTCAATAAGGCATTTGATAAGGTTCCCCATGGTAGGCTATTGCATAAAATGTGGAGGCATGGGATTGAGGGTGATTTAGCAGTTTGGATCAGAAATTGGCCAACTGAAAGAAGACAGAGGGTGGTGGGTGGTGGTTGATGGGAAATATTCATCCTGGAGTTAAGTTACTAGTGGTGTATCACAAGGATCTGTTTTGGGTCCACTGTTTGTCATTTTTACCAATGACCTGGATGAAGGTCTAGAAGGATGGGTTAGTACATTTGCAGGTGACACGAAGGTGAGTGTAGTTGTGGAAAGTGCAGGAGGATGTTGTAAGTTACAGAGGGATATAGTTAAGTTGCAGAGCTGGGCTGAGAGGTGACAAATGAGTTTAAGGCGGGAAAGTGTTAGGTGATTCACTTTGGAAGGAGCAACAGGAATGCAGAGTACTGGGCTATTGATACTGGGCTAGTGTAGATGAGCAGAGGGATCTCTGTGTCCATGTACATAGATCCCTGAAAGTTGCCACCCAGGTTGATAGGGTTGTTAAGAAGGTGTTAGCTTTTATTAGTAGAGGGATTGAGTTTTGGAACCACTAGGTCATGCTGCAGCTGTACAAAACTCTGGTGAGACCGCACTTGGAGTATTGCATACAGTTCTGGTCACCGTGGAAGCTTTGGAAAGGGTTCAGAGGAGATTGCCTGGCAAGAAGGGAAGGTCTTACAAGGGATTTGAGGGTGTTTTCATTGGAGAGAAGGTAGAGAGGTGACTTAATTGAGACATAAAAGATAATCAGAGGGTTAGATAAGGTGGACAGCGTGAGCCTTTTTCCTTGGATGGTGATGGCTAGCACAAGGGGACACAGCTTTAAATTGAAGGTGATAGATATAGGACAGATGTCAGAGGTAGTTTCTTTACTCAGTAGTAGGGGATGGAACGCACTGTCTGCAACAATAGTCGACTCGCCAACTTTCAGGGCTTTTAAATGATCGTTGGATAGACATATGGATGAGAATGGAATAGTGTAGGTTAGATGGGCTTCAGATTGGTTTCACATGTCTTCGCAACAGAGGGCCGAAGGGTCTGTACTGTGCTGTAATGTTTTACAATCTGTAATATATTCTGGTGACGTGGAAGTCACCTTAAAGCGATGGTGATTGTAATGGCAGAGCAAAGCTGCTTTTTTGAACTTCTGTTATCCATACGGTAGCTAGACATTTGCCCTAATGAAGAAGGCACAGCAATATACATTCAAGTCAGGATGGTGTGTGACTTGGACGGAAACCTTGAAAGTATGTCTTTCCCTTTGGGTAATGGACACTACAGGTTTGTGGGGCATCTGAAGAAACATCTCTAGACATCGGATGTCCTGTTTTAGGCTACATAAAAGTTGTCCACTCATGAAATTGATACTCCAGTTTCTGTGACTCAGTTGGAGGCGATCTCAATAAGGTTGTGGGCTCAAGTCCTATTCCTGGGCTTTAGTACAAAACAAACCGAGGCTGACATGCCCAATGACAATTAGAGCTGCCCTATTCAAGGTTCTAGATTTCAAGCTGCACATTAAATGGATGTTCCATCTGGTATTCTAAAGGTGGATGGAAAATATGGCATGGCACTTTATTGAAGAGGAGCAAGAGAGACATCTCCTGGTGTTGTGGCCGCAATTTATCAACTCAAACAGATCTAATACTTAAAGCATGCTTGTTTGTGGGAACTTGTTGCACATTGGTGAAAGTGAGTACTGTAAATGCTGGAGATTAGAGTCGGAAGTGTGGTGCTGGAAAAGCACATCAGGTCAGGCAACATCCGAAGAGCAGGAAAATCGACGTTTCGGGCAAAAGCCCTTCATCAGGAATGAGTCTCACATTACTTATGTCACAACAGTGTGTGCACCTCAGACTACTTCATTGCTTCCAAAGTGCTTACAGTCAGAGTTATACAGCAAGAAAACAGACTCTTTGGTCCAATCAGTCCGTGCTGACAATAATCCCAAGCTAATGTAATCTAATGTAATCTAATGTAATCTAATGTAATCTAATGTAATCCTTCTTGCCTGTGCTTGGCCCATATCCCTCCAAACCTTGCCTATTCATGTAATTAATTTTTAAATGTCTTTTAAACATTGTAACTGTACCCACATCCACCATTTCCTCTGGAAGTTCTTTCCACACATGAACCACGCTCTGTAAAGCAAAATTGCTCTCATGTTCTTTTTTTTAAATCTTTCTCCTATCACTTTAAAAATATGCGTAGTCTTGAAATCCTCCAACCTAGAGAAAAGACATTTGCCATTCACCTTATCTATACCCCTCATGACTTTATAAGCCTCTATAAACTCACCTCCTTAATCACCTACACTCCAGGGAAAGAATTCCCAGCCTTTCTTTCTAACTCAAACCTTCCATTCCCGGCAAAATCCTGGTAAATCTCTGCCAAACCCTCTCCAGCTTTAATAATATCCTTCCTACAATAGGCGACCAGAATTGGATACAGTACTTGTGGTTGTGAAGGGTGTGATAATTATGGTAATTATTATTGTAATATTTGCAGGTTTGACTTTCCTGGTCTAAAAATATTCAGAACTACGTTTGAAATTTTGCAAATGCCGTTGACCAGTTGCCCTCTTCAAATATTTTCTGTTAATCTCTCAGATTTTCCTCTGCCCACAGTTTTTAAATCTTTTGTTGTGGAAGGAAGCCAGCAGGATGTACAAACTGAAACAGCTACTGGATGTTCAGCCGATCAAGTTAACAAAAGCGTTATGAAGGCTCATCAGAATTTTACCCAGGAGGTAATTTTTAACAAAAAAACATCTTTCACAATTAAAACAAACTTGGCATTAATAGACTCTATAAATGGAAACCACACAAGTCTAATAATATCAAAGGGTCAGTGGGGAATATTCTTTTTTGTTTTGGGTGGCATGTTGGGTGGGGAGGAAAGGCAGGGAGCCCCAATAAAGGATGAACCCCCATTGCCCCCATGTCACAAATCTGCCAGGCTGGAAGCTTGGCATAGGACCCTCTCACAGGTGGTTAACACCCAGCTGTGGGGAGATGATGTCATTGTGTCGGGCAATAATTAAAATAGGCTATACCTAACTACAGGCAGAGATGGGTAAGTCAGCTTTGGGCAAACAACCCTTTGGATCTAACGTGTCTTATCCCCTTCAAATCTGCCAGCAGGTGAGCCTTTAATTCAATCCAGTGACTGACTATCTGCAAAACCAAGACTTCCTAAGAGAACATACACACATGAGAACAAGGGGGTATCTTTGATGGCAGCATCCAAGGAACTTGGATGCTGCCTGACCTGCTGCGCTTTTCCAGCAACATATTTTCAGCTCTGATCTCCAGCATCTGCAGCCCTCACTTTCTCCTTGGTATCTTTGATGGGCCATCATCTTTGCCTATCCTTCAGTGTTTTCAAAATCCTGGGAAAAAACTGATTGCAAAATGATAGACTTAGGAAGATGATTTTAAAGTTTAATTTCTAAACAGGAAAGACGTCTCCCACGAGTCAAGGATAGGCACTTCTACTACATTGTCTCCACTGGCGTGAAAACTTCAATTGCCTGTAAGTGGATTAGTTCTCCAAAGTATTTAAATATTCTTCTCGATCCCTCACCAAGGAATGTCATGGTATTGTTGATAGCGAACATTATCTCACCAGAAATGATTCTTTCAGAAATATGGAGGATGTAAGAGAGAGAGGGAGGAATCTCAACAAATAAATTTGAAAATACATTGACCTCAATGTTTTTGCAGAAATTATTTTTCAAAATAAACGACGGGAAATCAACAATGCCAGTTAAAAAAAAGTGTTGCAAACTGTTACTTCAGAGTTTATTAGATCGAAAACAATAGGGATGAAGTAACAATGTTGGCTGTGAACTACACTTACTATCTTGTGATAAGCTGCTACGATTTAATATTAAATTAAAACAAAAATGCACTTCAGTATGAGGATTGGCAACTTAAATTGAAGGGAATCCAGATTTCATGAACAGCACCTCCCTCCTCACTCCAGTTGCTCACAACATGCCGAAACTCTGGATTTGTCACTTTTGCACATCATAAAGTCATAGAGACATGCAGCACAGCAACAGACCCTTCGGTCCAACCCATCCATGCCACCAGTGATCCCAAATTAATCCAGTCCCATTTGCCAACATTTGGCCCATATCACTCCAAACCCGTCGCAATCATATACCCATTCAGATGCCCCTTATATGTTTAATTGTACCAGCCTCCACTATTTTCTCTGGCAACTCATTCCATACAAGCACCACCCTCTGCGTGAAAAAGTTACCCCTTGATCCTTTTTAAATTTGGCCCTTTCACCCTAAACCTACCCCAAGAAAAAAAAAGACCTTGGCTGTTTACCCTATCTATGCCCCTCATTATTTTATAAACCTCTGTAAAGGTCACCCCTGAGCCTCAAACACTCCAGGAAAAATAGCCCCAGCCTATTCAACCTCTCCTTATAGCTCAAATCCTCCAACCTCAGCAACATCCCTGTAAATGTTTTCTGAACGCTTTCATGTTTCACAACATCCTTCCGATAGGAGGGAAGCCAGAAATGAACGAAGTATTCTAACAGTGGCCTAACCAATGTCCTGTCCAGCTGCAACATGACATCCTATCTCCTATACTCAGTGCATTGACCAATAAGGGCAAGCATACCAAATGATTTCTTCACTATCCTGTCTACTTGAGACTTGATCTTCAAGGAACTATGAACCTGCACTTCAAGTTCTTTTCCAAATGGAAGCTCCACTGTCATACCCCCAATCTCACTTAGCTCTCTCAAACAAAGTGATTTTAACAAAACAGTTAACTTTTGTCACATGGTTTGCTTACAGTTGTATCCTGGGAGGGAAAGCATCCCATTCTACACCGTGGTGAAGGCCATCAGAAGTACTTGGAGGCCTGATTGCAGGAGACAGAGTAGGGGCCTCCAGTCAGGCCACACTTCCAGCAGCACACAGGAAGCCTTGCAATTTTGGAGGAGACTGAAAGGAGGCTGGTGCAATAGCTTCCTGTTTATCTCGTAAGTCAGCCAACACTATACCACAGCATTGTTTTATGAATCAGTCAGGCAGCTGCAATTAAGGAGGTTTTGGAAATCCTGTGGTAACCAAAGAGTTGCAGTTTCAGCAAACTGACCAGGAGACTATAAGGCTCCTGAGAATTAAAGTATGAAGTGGAGACATTAAAAATAGAAGCCCCATCTAGGCTCCCAAGTGGAATTTCCTCAGCACCTACTTTGAAGCAGAGCAAGGGGGCTTTCAGTACATTAACCAATATTTAACCCTTAACCACCAATAAACTAAATCATATAACCATTATCTTATGGTTGCCTCTGGGGTCTACAGTGCACAGATGTTTGCTACATTACAACAGTGAGTACATGTTGAAAGGACTTTATTAGCTTTGCTCTGGGATCTCCTTACTTCATATAAAGTGTTATCTAAAGGCAAAACTAATTGGATTTTTAAAAAAACAATCAATATCCTATCCAAAAGTAAATGACTTTGCAAAATGTTTAAATCAATAACTGGAGATTCTCTGTGCACCCACTTAGTGAAGTTAATTCGTTAAGCAAATGTCCTTACCTTGGAAGACTGGTCTGTAGGACTATGATGACTGTCATGTTTACCAGTTATGTTGCCCATTCTGACTCTGTGGAGCTGTGAAAGAAAACAAACACAAATTATTTGACACAGAAAACACTAAGCTTGACGATTTGCAAATGTTACTTATATTTGTTGGATTAGAAATAGCAGCAACCAAACAGAAAGAAAAAGCATACAAACTGCCTTGTAAATCATTTTGAATGAGATGCAATTGTAGGATCACTCAATCATGGTTTCAATTATGAAGTGCACAACTGATGTACTGAAACATTGGGGTGGAGGACTGAAATGCAAGCAAAGGCAAATTGGGCAGCCTCCAGTCAGTCAATAATTGACTGCTAATGAAAGTTAGGAGATAGCGAGGACTGCAGATGCTGGAGAAGTCAGAGTCAATAAAGTATGGCGCTGGGAAAAAAACCCCATAGTAGGTCAGGCAGCAACTGAGGAGTAAGAGAGTAGAAGTTTCGGGCTTAACCCTTCACCAGTCCTGATGAAGGGCCAAGGCTGCATTGAGCAGCAGTGTTGGGAGTCCTTTGGAGGGGGCCTGGACAAGTTTGACAGGATTGGGGGTGGGCAATGGCTGGGGTGGGGTGGGGTGTGGGGGAAATAGATGTAAAGAGGTGCAGCTGAATTTGTTTTGTTTTGGAGGAGGGGAGTTGGGCAGACATGTCTAAAGGCCAGGATGTAAGCAGTGTAGAACTTGACAGAGAACAGTGGGTCATTGTTTAGAGTGTGACTTCTATATGGCAGGAGTCACAGGTTTAGAAGGTGATGGCAAAAGGAGGCTTGGTGAGTTAGCAGATGCAACCTGTCGTTGGTATACACTGGTATCACTCTGCAGCCCCCTGCAGATGGGCTGAATGTTGAAAATAGTGAATGAAGTACCAATCAAGTGGGTAACTGGATGGTGTTGAACTTCACCCACTTAGGCAAATGGACAATATTCCATGAAATTCCTGACTTGTGCCTTCTAGATGATAGATGTTAGATGGACCTGGGGGGGGGGGGGGTTTGAAGGAGTGGGTTACTCATGTGAATTCCCAGCTTCTGACCTGCGTATGTAACCACAGTATTTGTAAGGCCTTTCCATTTGTCTTACAGTTTGAACACCTCCCATATCTCCCCTGAACCTCACTACTTTGAGGAGCTCAATCCCAAGTTCTCCACTCTCCTCACACAATAGAAGTCCCTCACCCTTGTATCATCTTTATTATCACGGCACCCATCCTGGAGAGGATGGTATTCAGCATTAAGCACAGCACTCTCAACATGTCTGGAATTAATGTGCTTCCTGCTTCTCATTTTCAGCCCACACAGTTGGCCAGTAGCAGTGCAACAAGGGAGTCAAATGTACAAGTCTCTTCCCGAGTACACTGCCTCCCCAAAATTCACCAAGTGCTCAGCAGCGTCGCCTCCTGAGGGCACGTGGAAACTAGGCCCATTGTAGGCCCAGGCTAAAATATCAGATAATCTCTGACTCAACCACTAAGTGGACATACCCTGACACTTGCGAATCAAACTCCCAAATAACTTGACTACCTGCGGCTACCTCACAGCTTGAGGCCCAGAGAAAACATTCCAGTGTCACTGCAGATCATTCACATAATCCAGAAGACAGCAGTTAAGAGTGAACATGAATTGATCACCATGACATAAACCATTACCTTACAAGTCAGAAAGCTGTAGCTGAGGTCAAGCAGTGTTTGATAGCAATTTAGTGTAACTCCCTTGTTTTTGTACTCCTATGGCGCTATTAAGGCCAGGATTTCATGTGATTTTAACAGCTTTATGAACTTGTTATAAAGATTTGTAAAAACACACTCAAGTCTCTCAAACGTGATGTCATTTTGATATATTACCATTATGTGTAACAGCAAATTGCATTTACATGGTGCCTTTAATGTAGTAAAACGCTGTTCACAGATCTATCAAACAAAAATTGACATCAAACCATAAAATGTTGCATTAAGACAGGATTAAAAGCTTGGTTAAAGTGCTTTATTTTATACAGAGCAGACAGAGAGTGAGAGTGAGAAAAGAGAGCGCGAAGAGAGTGAGAAAAGAGATGAAGCACAGCAACCAAATATTCAAGTGCCAAAAAGGAAAAGAATTTTAAAAATAAAAATCATACTTGATTGGATTGGGAGCCAATCTAGGTCAGCAACAGAGGCAACATACATTACCAGCTTAATTGACACGAATGGTATAAAGTTATCACATGAATTACATTTGCTGTATACCAGTACCTGCATTCTTCTCTCTGTGCAAACCTATTATTTCTAGTTAGATATAATAAAATAAATGCCCAGTAAGAGTAATACACAAAACATGGCTTGGCTCCCATTAGAGACATCTGCATGTGTGGGATATTCAGAAGCAATGTACTACTTGTTCTTTGATGGGAACTAGGCTTGTTTTTCCAGATGGTTTGGCTAGATGGTTCTGGAAGTAACCAAAAATACAAGAATTCTTTTTGCATATGTTTGTGAGGTTTTTATTTCACATTATTTAATGACATCTAGTTCTATGAATGTGGGTAGGAAAATCAGAAGCAATTTCTTCAGATACCTTCTAATGTTAAGCCGGATCACAATTTGAAAGTACACTTTCAAGCTACTTAAACTAAATGCACTTTTAAAGTGTTTTTCAATCATGCTGACTTGGCAAGACCACCTTTTTAATCCCAAGTAAGGAGTTGACATTTTCAGTAGAGTTCTGTCTTTTGAAACAAAACAGTTGCTGGATATATTTGAGAAACAATGTCAGTAGACTTTTGGACAACAGAGGAATCGAAGGACATAGGAACCATGCAGCCAGGTATAACTGAAGATTCGTGATGTGCAGGGAGCGCTCTTAAAGGAGCCCAATGGTCAACTGTTGCTTCGAGGAAAGGGAGGTAATTATTGAGGAGTTATAGGAACAGTAACGACCTTAAAACGATGGTGTGTGCGCTAAATGACTGCGTGGCACAAACTTCAGAAACAAACTATCTGCCTACACATTTTAGACCAAGAATATAATGCAGATAGAGATGCTGAGAGAAAAATCTTTTCACAGTGAAATTACAGAGGTGGCCTCAGCGTCAAGGAAGTAACTACTAATGCACAACAATTCGGGGAATCGGTGAGAGCTGACCATAGAATCAGAAAGTCAGAGACGTGAAGCACGGAAACAGATCCTTCGGTCCAACCTGTCCATGCCGATCAGATATCCTAACCCAATCTAGTACCACCTGACAGCACCCGGCCAATATCCCTACAAACTCTTCCTATTCATATACCCATCTAGATGCCTTTTAAATGTTGCATTTGTACGAGCCTCCACCACACATGCACCACCCTTTGCGTGAAAAGATTGCCCCTTAGGTCCCTTTTATATCTTTCCCCTCTCACCCTAAACCTATGCCCTTTAGTTCTGGACTCCCCATCACTTTGTCTATTTATCCTATCCATGCCCCCTCATGATTTTATAAACCTCAATAAGGTCACCCCTCAGCTTCCAACACTTCAGGGTAAAACACCCCCAGCCTATTCAACCTCTCCCTATAGCTCAAATCTTCCAAACCTGGCAATATCCTTGTAAATCTTTTCTGAACCCTTTCATGTTTCACAACATCTTTCTGATGGGAAGGAGACCAGAATTGCAAGCAATATTCGAAAAGTGGCCTAACCAACTTCCTGTATGCCACAACATGGCGTCACAACTCCTTTACTCAATACTCTGACCAATAAAGGAAAGCATACCAAACGCTTTCTTCACTGTCCTATCTACCTGCGACTCTACTTACAAGGAGCTATGTATAAATGTATAAGTCCTGCTGGGATTTGGTTTCCCAAAATGCAGCACTTCAGATTTATTAAAATTAAACTCCATCTGCCACTCCTCAGCCCATTGGCCCATTTGATCAGGATCCCATTGTAATCTGAGGTGACCTTCTTCGCTGTCCACTACACCTCCAATTTTGGTATCATCTGCAAACTTACTAACTATACCTCTTACGCTCACATCCAAATCATTTATATAAATGACAAAAAGCAGTGGACCCAGCACCAATCCTTGTGGCACTCCACTGGTCACAGACCTCCAGTCTAAAAAACAAATATCCACCACTACCCTCTGTCTTCTACCTTTGAGCCAGTTCTGTATCCAAATGGCTAGTTCCCCCTGTATTCCGTGAGATCTAACCTTGTTAACCAGTTTCCCTTGGGAAACCTTGTTGAACACCTTACTGAAATCCATGTAGATCACATCTACCGCTCTGCCCTCAATCCTCTTTGTTACTTCTTCAAAAATTCTCAATCAAGTTTGTGAGACATGATTTTCACATGCATAAAGCCATGTTGACTATCCCTAATCAGTCCTTGCCTTTCCAAATACATGTACATCCTGTCCCTAAGGACTCCTTCCAACAACTTGCCCACCACCAACGTCAGGCTCACCGGTCTATAGTTCCCTGTTTTGTCCTTACTACCTTTCTTAAACAGTGGCACCACGTTAGCCAACCTCCAGTCTTCCGACACCTCACCTGTGACTATCAATGATACAAATATCGCAGCATGAGGCCCAGCAATCACTTCCCTAGCTTCCCATAGAGTTCTAGGGTACACCTGATGAGGTCCTGAGGATTTATCCACTTTTATGCATTTCAAAACATTCAGTACTTCCTCCTCTGTAATATGGACATTTTTCAAGATGTCACCATCTATTTCCCTACATTCTATCTTCCAAGTAATTTGTCACAGTAAATACTTATTTAGTTTCTCTCCCATCTCCTGTGGCTCAACACAAAGGCTGTCTTGCTGGTCTTTGAGGGCCTATTCTCTCCCTAGTTACCCTTTTGTACTTTATGTATTTGTAAAAACCCTTTACATTCTCCTTAACCATATTTGCCAAAGCTATCTCATGTCCCTTTTTGCCCTCCTGATTTCCCTCTTAAGTATACTCCTACTGCCTTTATACTCTTCTAAGGATTCACTCGATCTATCCTGTCTATACCTGACATATGCTTCCCTTTTTTTTTAACCAAACCCTCAATTTATTTAGTCATCCCTACACCTACCAACCTTTCCTTTCACCCTAACAGGAAAATACTGTCTGTGGACTCTCGTTATCTCATTTCTGAAAGTTTCCCATTTTCCAGCCATCCCTTTACCTGCAAACATCTGCCCCAATCAGCTTTTGAAAGTTCTTGCTTAATACCATCAAAATTAGCCTTGCTCCAATTTAGACCAGTTTACTCAAAATATTACGTGAGGAATGGGACATCCTATGAATTTGAGGCAAGAGACAACTTACAGAATGTCTGCATCTGTTTGTCCCTGACAGACACAGACACAGACAGAAGACTATTCCAGATTTCTTGTAGCTACCAGTGTGGTTGGATAGTCAGGCATCTGCTCACACCCATATGGCCACCTTGCAGCTTGTAGCACACCCTTTGGAAAGGAGCAACCCAGCAATAAAACGGTCTTTGGAACACAGCAGAATGCTTTCACAGAGGTAAAGCTTTTTGTTTATGGAGTTACTACTGGTCCGCCTATTGAAATCAACAGCACATAGAGGTTTTCCAGCCCCACTGGTATACAGTGATGTTAAATGCCAGAGAGCCGACTCCACCTCTTTTTGTTCTAGAAATCTTTAGACTTCCCATAGTCTAACAGAAATCAGATACAAGTTCATAGCAAGAAAAGTGAATGGCTAGAGCTCTCCTGAAAACTGGAACCAAATCTTAAACATGACAAAATTAAATTTGAAGTACAGTTTAAACATGCTACACTTCCAGCCCAATCCCAATGCTGCAGCCACAATATCACTCCTAATGCCTCAAAAATGGTCAGGTTGTTCTTTTCCATTCGACACCCTCGCGCAAAAAAAATCACCGTGAACAAAGTCGATGCCATAACTGAACAACATTTGAACATGAACAATGCATTTTCAAGAGATACTTAGTAGAATTAATAAATGTATCTAAAAGGACATAATTTATTTTGTATCCCTGCAGAGGACCCAACCAGTGAAGCATTAAAGACTCCTAACTATTATTCTCAATTGCTATCATAAAAAAACCCATACAGTCCTTCAGATTTAAACAAAAAGTGAGAAATGACTGGAATTCATGTCAGACGACATTGTGCATTTCCATAATCTGAGAATTATTATTCCTTTCAGCTGCTCTCAGATGTTCGGATGGACATTGTAAATTAAATAGAACTAATCTACTGGCAATTAGCAATGAACAATGCAACTCAAGGAGAGCAACTGTATTCAATTAAAACATGAATTGTTATGTAGACAAAAGCTTTCAGCTGCCAAGTCCCAACTTCCCTCACTAAGACTCGCCAACACTCATTCCTTTAAAATGCTCCTTAAAACCCACCCTGATGACCAAGCTTTTGGTAACTGGTCCCAATATCTCCTTACGTAACTCATTTTTGAAATTCGATAGCCACTCATGCAAACAGCCTTCAGATATTTCACTATTTCTGAAGGCACAATATGAATGCAAGTTTGCGTGTACAAAGGCAGGAACTATTTAAGGCTGGCCAATGAAGCACAAGACTGGGCAAAGTTCAATCAGTGATTAAGCCCAACTTCTGAAAGGGGAAGACAATTAATAATTCAAAAAAGCAGGGAGTGGTGAGGGATGAGTGATCAACACAAGCAAAAAGGAGGGGAAATAAAATGATGCACAGTACCCAGCTCAGCAGAGTCCACCCTAGAACTGAAGTCACTGATCAAAACTCCATGTCGAGTCACGGTGAAACTCAAATTACAAGGGTCTGCAGGCAAACCACCTCCATAACCAGCAGGAAATTTCAAGTAGTAAGAAAGCCTTTCCTCTGGGCCCCACCAGGACCTGTCTTGTCCACACAAGCTCCCTCATGCATAGGAGTGGCAAGGCTCTTTCTTCCTTGGATTCTCGCAGCCAGTTGATGCTGTTTTTAAACAGGATGGTGTGGGGATGTGGTACGTAAAGTTAAACACTAATCTACTGCACAGACAATATCCCCCCACCTCATTGTGGTGTACATTGGCGGTCAGCAGGAACCTTGCTTGGTCTAGTTTGAGAAGGATAGGCCACTTCCTTGAGCGATTGAAAGAGCTACTGCAGTTTACTGCAAGTTATGTCGCTAGTCTCTGTAACAGCGTCCAACCTATGAGGAGACCCTGGATGTTAGGTCCCACTCAGAGTTTCAATGTTTCCACGTGACATTACAGTAGTAGGGTGCTAATGGCACTTCTCAGTTTTGACCCTTCCAGACCCATTTACATCAGAAGGCCAACGAGAATCTTGTGCAGAAAAGGTCCCAGGAGAGAAAAATTGGAGACACCTTATACTTGTATTGGACATCATCCATCCCATCACAAGGCCTTTCAATCCCTCAAATCTTTTCCAGTATAGGGTCTTCGTCAGAGTAAAGAAGGAATTTGAAGGAGACAGATTTGCAGCTGCTATGCTCCTAACAATCTCTAAGTAATACAAATCATTTTCATTGAACCGGTGAATAATTGCAGCTAAGTAATAAACCTCATTGTTCACTCAATGTGACTCTATTCAGAGCTGAAGAGGTAGAGGCCCTCAATCTGGACTAGATAATTTCTGGTTTGAAGGAACCCACAACACAACGTAGTCCCAATGATGGCTGCTGCCATAACAGAAATAATACTGGTCAGAACGGCTTATTAAGTGGTGCTAAATAAGAGATATTAAAACTCAGGGCTTCAACACAAAGACAAACACATTAGCAACTCGGAAGACTTCCAGGGAAACAGATTGCTGACTGCTGGAGAGTGGACCCTACAAGAATCTTGGCAACAGCAAAAAAGACTAATACTCCAGAGAATGGGCACAGAAAGCATTTCAGATCTGATTGAAGATATAAGAGATCAGAAGGGGTGTCCAAGGCAGAGATACAAGTTACAATGCAAGGCGGTGATCTGTGGAGATAGTTGAGCCTGAATGGAGCTGGTCAGATGTCAAGGACTGCATAAACCAAAGACAAAAATCTCTGTACAATTAAAGGAAGATCTTTATTGATGCAGTCATTCCAGCTTTAGGTTAAAAAGGACAATACTTCTAAAAGTAAGTTGCAGCTTTGATCGGGCAGAGCACTTGGTTACCACAAAAGGTAGTGCTAGAAAAGTGAAACTAAGAGGGCCACAGGGGAAAAAAAAACTTATATAGCCTAGAGTAGTGAGCTGAGAAAGCTGCCAAATAAACCACTTAAAGCAGAGACAAAAGAAGGGCAATTGATAAATCCTGGTCTAACAGCATTTCATTTGGGAAAGAAAGAGAATGTAGCAGCAGTCAGAGTGGCTTGAAGCATGAAAAACCCTCCTAGCAATCACAAAACATGGGAAAATTTCTGTTACTGCAGTAGGAAAGTCTCTAAAAATATAAAGACAACTAAACACATCAGAAAGCCGTGGCATCAGAGAAAGAGTATTGCCGGGGAAATTTCATTTCAGGGATGGTCCAAACAGAACACAAAGTTGGACATCCTAGGCAAGACCATTTCTGAGGTACGGAATGGATTCTACACTGGATACAAAGACATAATCTAAAGAAGTGAATACACTTCTGTGTGCAGTTGGGAGGATAGAAGATGTCATTGCTTGTCAAGGAATAAGTGAAGAGGATAAAATGTTTACCAATCATATCAACCACTAATTCTTGAAAGGGAAAGATTTAACAAAAGAACACTTGCAGGTAAATCCGTTTATGATTTCATTAATGTTGTGTACAGGCTATTTGAGAAATGTAAATACAGAAACAAAGTCAGAACTGATAGCAGACTGGATTGTGGTCAGCAGTACTGACAGGTCTGTCAGATATAGTTGTAATTCAAAATGTGTTCCAACTCTACAGGAAGCCTTCAGATGGTGAGTGAAGCAAAATTCTAGAAGCAAAATCAGATCCATCTGAACAGAACTTGGCACAGGAGATCTAGCTAAGGATTCATTTCATGAAATCCACAAAACTCACATTAGATTGGTCAATGCAGCAGGTCAGAAGAACGAGATACAAATTGCCAATACATTACACAAGAGAAACCAGACAGATGCAGGCAGTGTTCAGCTTTTAAAACAGAATATATTTATTTAGAGCACGGTAGTCACAGTCAGAAAACGTACTGGAGCCAGACAGAAAAAAAAAAAAATCGGAAAAACTATATGCACAAAGACACATAAGTCGATCAGTCTCCAGGAGAAGATAAACCGAAAGTTTTTCTTCAAGGAAATCAATGACCCAAACAAACATTTTGACATATGCTTCCAGCACTGGGCATCTCAGAAATTTCAATTATACAGAACAGCATCTGTCACTATATTGTGCGTGAGAGTGGGGGGGGGGGGAGGAGAGAGAGTGTGGGGGGGGGGGGAGAGAGAGAGTGTGGGGGGGGGGGAGAGTGAGGGAGAAAGAGATAGATAAGAGACTCTGGATTGATAAAACATGATCTACAGTTGTCAGAAATTAAGTCATAAGGTGTGGGAGCACCACACTTAACATTAAATGCATGCATTCCAACGTACAGTACACCAAATACTAGAAAACATTGTTAGTTCTAGTTAAAACCCTGAAGGACTTCATAGCAAAAGAATTCTGTCGCCTGAATACAGATTCTTAACCTGACTCAAAAGACAGAGGTTAAACAGCAAGAAGCTCAAGGAGAAACCAGTAGAAAAAAGTTTACTGGGTTCTGCATGCTCACGGTGAAATCTTAACTAAAAGCAGCATCTCCTATGGTGAGGTATGGTACAAGAAAACATTTCATTTTATACTCTACATGAGAGGGGAAGCACAGACTGCAATGGTTTGGCTGAAATATTGCATCTGAAAGGACCAGATGCCAAGTTGAAAAGTTCAAGTTGAAGTGCATGAAGAAAGAGGTAGTAACTGAGCCATCTGCAGTGAAGAGGATGTGTAGTGAAAGACAAACAGTGGCAGCATCTGCAACGGTGTTGAGACAAATTGCCACACAGTACCGTAAATAATTTACTCTAGATTCACATTTGCTATAAGAGTTTGAGGTAATTTGGAAGGGACAAGGTCAGTTCTGACCACACTACCTTCTAAAGAACCCCTCCAACAATAACAGGCAATACTTAAATCTCAAAATATTTAATTGGAAGTAATAACTCCACCTACTTCAATGTACTTTTACAGATGGAATGAGAACCAAATTCCACTGATGCAAGTTTAAGATGAGATATATCCAACTCCAAGGAAGACACCAATAAGAGGAAGGCCATATGCATATGCAAAGATCAAAAAATACTGCAAAGAAAAGTCACCAGTTATAGGAGAGAGGCACAAGCGTAACTATAAAGAACAGGCACGCATCGCCAAAATCCTGCGCAGAAACACATGAGATTAAAGACTATAAGACATAGGAGTGGAAGTAAGGCCATTCAGCCCATCGAGTCTACTCCGCCATTTAATCATGGCTGATGGGCAATTCACCTCCACATACTCGCACTCTCCCGTAGCCCTTAATTTCTTGCGAGATTAAGAATTTATCAATCTCTGCCTTGAAGACATTTAACATCCTGGCCTCCACTGTGCTCTGCGGCAATGAATTCCATGGGCCCACCTTTCTCTGGCTGAAGAAATGTCTCCTCATTTCCATTCTAAATTGACCCCCTCTAATTCTAAGGCTGTGCCCACGGGTCCTAGTCTCCCCATCTAACAGAAACGACTTCCCAGCGTCCACCCCTTCCAAGCCATGCATTATTTTGTAAGTTTCTCCCCCAACCTTCTAAACTCTAATGAATACAATCCCAGGATCCTCAGCTGTTCATCATATGTTAGGCGTACCATTCCAGGGATCATCCATGTGAATCTCCACTGGACACGCTCCAGTGCCACTATGTCCTTCCTGAGGTGTGGGACCCAAAATTGGACACAGTATTCTAAATGGGGCCTAACTAGTGATTTATAAATTTTCAGAAGCACATCGCTGCTTTTACATTCCAACCCTCTTGAGATAAATGACAACATTACATTTGCTTTCTTAATCACTGACTCAACCTGCAAGTTAACCTTTATAGAATCCTGGACTAGCACTCCCAGATCCTTTTGTATTTCAGCTTTATGAATTTTCTCACCATTTAGAAAATAGTCCATGCCTGTATTCATTTTTTTCCAAAGTGCAAGACCTCGCATTTGCTCACGTTGAATTTCAGCAGCCATTTCCTGGACCACTCTCCAAAATCATTCTACCTGCCTGTCCACCTAACTTTGTATCATTGGCAAACTTCACCAGAATGCCTCCAGTCCCTTGATCCAGATCATTAATCTATAAAGTGAACATCTGCGGCCCCAACACTGAACCCTGCAGGACACCACTTTTCACCACTGCCATTCCGAAAAAGACCCTTTTATCCCAATTCTCTGCCTTCTGTCAGACAGCCAATCCTCAATCCATGCCAGTAGCTCACCTTGAACACTATGGACCCTCACCTTACTCAGTAGCCTCCCATGAGGCACCTTATCAGGAATTTCTGGTGAACGGCTTTTTCCCCTGCTCCTCAGATGCTGCTGGACCTGCTGTGCTTTTCCAGCACCACACTTTCGACTCTAATCTCCAGCATCTGCAGTCCTCACTTTCTCCTATGTGATTAAAGACCCTCCACTTCAAGAGACAACAGACCTCAGACCATCCAAATCAACTTCCCCGAACCAGAAAATCTACCATTGTTTCAAACCTAAACAGCACATGTAGAGAACAGAAAAGCCTCCAGTTTCTTCTTTGGGAGGGGAGGGGAAGGGAAGAGAGATAGGGTATTAGTAAATGTAATTATGGAATTATTATGAATTCATATATTTATGAGGGGAAAAAGGGGAAAGAGGACTAGGAGGGAGAGTAGTGCACGCGCAGGTGTTTGAGGAGCCTGAGTTAGTACTTGATGGAATGCAGTGAGCAACACTCACTGCAAATGTTGTTGTCACTGGTGGCAATGTTAGAAACACAACTCCTGTTTAAAAAAAAATTGAAAGAGCAGGAGAGCTTCAGGAGTTAATTGAGATAAGATGAATATCATTGGAGGGTGCACTCTGAATCTGAAGGGAGTACATTTGTGGCAAGTAGTCCCTACTTTCCGGTATCAAAGATCTGGGTTTAAGTCCTAATGTCATGGGTATGAGCAGTTTGATTAAAGGTACTCACAATTAGGTCGATTCGGGCTGTTGCCTATACCAGACTGAAATATAGTCTGAACCAGAAGGGGATGGCTGTTGTGGCACAATAATATCATGGTCCTTGGAGCCAGAAGATCCTGGTTCAAATCCCATCTGCTTCAGAGTCGTGTGATAACATCTCTGAACAAATTGATTAGAAAATCTCCAAACCAAAAGGGGCCTCACCTCTTATCCAGAAGATTTGGGTTCAAGTCCCATTTGCTCGAGAAATTTATAATAATGATGTTGAACAGTGTGGATTAGAAAAATCTCTTTTGAAGGGCACTTGTGGTGCAGTGGTAGTATCCCTGCCTCTGAGCAAGGGAAGTCCGGATTCATCTCCAGAAATGTGTACTAACATCTGAACACGATGATTAGCAAATGTGTAAAATATTCTGACAATATATGACACAGTTCTATTAGCAACCTCAGGGATCTTGTGGTGCAGTGGTAGCAATACTGCAGATTTTGCTTTAATAGTAAACTTCTGTTTTATGAAACAAATAAAATTAAAATAAAACAAAATCATAATATTAATTCAAAGGATTTTAAACACACTGTATAAGTATAATCCCAAAACACTACTTTATAAACACAGTAATGAAACAAAACAGCTTTTACATAACACCCAAAAACCAGCACTTGTACAGAACTCACACTAGAGTCGATCCTGTCTTTACCAACTCAATAATTATCACTTACAACTTGCTTATAGACAAACTGCAGATTAGCTTCTTCCTGAAGTTGTTACATGCCTGTTACACTCATCTTTAAGTAACCTCTTCAGAGTTTTATTCCAACACTTGTGCTCTGTGACTCACTAATTCCTCACTCTAAAAGATAATATAGTTTCATTCTTTCCTTCTCTTCTCTGGAACCTCATTGGATACAAGCTCCTTCATCAGGTTATTTGTTCAAAACGCAAAATAAAAAACTACATTTTAAAAAATGCTCACTCTCTCCAAGCCAAAGATGTTGCCCTTAATCTGAGAAAGCCACATTCCAGAAATCTTTAACAAACCAGGAGACCCCATTATTTGCATTGCTGGCTTGCTAAACAATCGAAGATAAATAAAAATCCATTAGTGGTTGACAAAACGAAGTACTAAAGCTAGGCCTCTAAAACTGTTTGGAAATAAGTCACATGGCTATAAAATTAACTTCAGGCACAGAAATCCTATTGAGTTAGTAACCAAAGATCAAAACACACCTAACTTCCAACAAAAGATATTAAAATATATCTAAATCACAAAGTCTACATCACAACTGAACAGCAAAACAAAATCTGCTTAGAGGTATGGCATTTCCAAAAGTGGCCAATATGAGAAATGAATATAAACACTTCACAATTTCTAGATGTGAAGCACTTTGGGAAATTTTCTGAAGAAGTGTATTTGATGTTTGCTCATGTTGTTCCCAGGAAATGATGAAAATCAGAATTTGCTTTAGTTGCATCGTTTGAGACATAAACATCAGCCAGGACATGACATCAGGGAGAACTCTGTCCAACTTTTACAAGAGGATCAAGCAATGTAGTTTTGTTGACCTGAGGCACTAAAATAAGGACTTCTTTTAAGTCTGTTCTGAAAAATGGCTTCTCTGACAGTGCAGCACACCCTCAGTAGTGTACCGGAGGTTCAGCTAGATCTATGCTTAAGTCTCTGTTTGGCACTCAAATCAATGATCTTCTGACTCAGAGATTAGCACGCCAACTACAGAGCAAATGCTAGCACTTCAGTGAGCCATGCACATTGCTGCAAATTACATTGTGTAACGCAATGGTGTAGTCCTATCAATGTTATATCAATGTCTTTACACATTGGAGAGAAAAACATTACTGGAATCTAGTCACCATCTAAGTTCCTGCTGCATTTCCTAAATTACACCAGTCGCTGCACTTCAAAAATTCTTCACTGGCTATAAAATTTTTAAAAATACTTTCGGTCATACAGAGGCCATGGAAGTACTACAGGTACAACTTCCTTTTTTCTTTGACTGCACTGGTATTTCACAGCCAAAGCACTCCTTTTTTTGTTTGGCAGAAATAATACAAAATGACATATTTGAGTCAGACAACATTGACATACCAACCCCATCGAACAAAGAAATTACTGAGAAAAACAAATGCACCAGTCACTTACTCACTGACAGCACTAAGATTCATATTGATTTGTCGCCCCACGTAATAATTTTATTATTAGGTTTAAACATGGGCCAATGTCACTTTATCAAATTCTCAGAACACTGGCTATTTTCAAATGGAACATTGAGTTGTTGACAAAGGCAAGTGAATCTTTACGTTACTAGCCATATATAAAGAAAGAACAATTCATAAAAATCGACAGAACAATTCAAATATCCAATGAGAACATCTCTAATGAGGAAGTAACCCTTTGTTTTTCCAATAACAGCTTTCAATAATTTGAAGTATTAGTTAATTTGTCAAAATTATGGTTTTTGATTAAAGTTTGACTTCAGCAAGGAATTTGACCTGGCAAATCAATGTTTCTTTTTTCTCCCATTAGGCAAGAACTTGGATTGGTGATATTCATTAAGGAAGGAACTTTGGCTTGGACTCTGAAAATCTCTGCAGGTTTTCCAATTATCCAGGACAGCCTACTGGTCTGGACAAGATTCCTAATGGGATAAATCTAGTGAAAGGAAAATCACTGAGCATGAAGAACATTCCAGTTTTTTTTTCCCCAGAAAAGAGGAAGTGGCTTTGTACTTTGACAGGTTACATACGTGTTAAAGCTGGTCAAAAGTGTTTTATTGGGATAAATTTGGGATGTCATGTGTTGGAGCCTCTTGTCACACATCAAGAATTGTTGACCCCAACTGCCCACTCTAACAAGGCAGCTGATCTTTAAAATCAAAAGACTTGTATTTGTATAATGCTTTAACATCAAACTCTCCCAAGGAGGGTTTAAGGTGGAAACCTAAACAAAATTGGACACATAAGGACATATTAGGTGACAAGTGAGATAGAAAGGCAATGAAAAGGGAATTCCAAAGCCAATGGCCTGAGCAACTGAAGACATGGTCTATAATAATAGAGCAATTAATATTGGGCTTGCTGCACAGTCTGCACTGGAAAAGAACAGGTGTCTTTGAGGATTGGAACAAAGACCAGAATTTTAAAACTGAATGTTTTTTTGAATTGGAATCAATATCGGTTCCAGAATACATTAGGGGTGAAGAGTCCTAACATGCCTAGTTCATCTAAGGCATAGGCAGAGTTTTGGAGAAGCCCAACTTTATAGATGATAGAACCTGGGAGACCAGGCAATGAGGACTGAAGTCTAACAAACACACAGATAGCCTGGTCTTAACATCTTCAACAAAAAGACAGAACCTCTGATTATGCTTACTTCCTTTTGCATTACACTGAAGTTAGTCCTGAAAAGTCTCAAAATGTTGACTGTTTCTCTCTTCACAGATGCTGCCAGACCTGCTTAGCTCCTCTAGCATTTCTATTTGTATTGCAGATTCCCAGCATACATAGTATCTTGCTTTTAATCAAAAGTCCAATTCAATTGTGACTGTCTTAAAATGTTGTCGATGCCTCGTAGGTCAGTGCTGGTTGCAGGATTAGTAAATCAGAAAATGATGAACAGTAATTCAAGGACTGTTTTTTTGTAAAAATCCAACTGGTTCACAAATGTCTTATGGGAAAGAAATCTACTGTCCTTATCCATTTGAAGGCATGCATGTGACCCAAGCCCCACACCAACTTGGCTAACTCAGACCCTCTACAAAGGAGGCTTAGCAAACTCCTCCGTGGCATCAAAACTTGGACATGAAGCTATCTGTACATGCCTGTATTACCTGCAATGTCTACACCTTGAGAAAAAAGTTATTTAATAAATTACTCTGTGCATGTTGGTGTTAAAAAGTTTGCAGTCATCTCTGACATGAGGCACTTTTACGTAAAATAGCAGAGAAATCTTTACTTTTCTCACTTTTGAAAGAACTGTTGTGACCACATACTTTAGTTTAGCAATAACAATACTGGAGACCGTGTTGAAGGGCATGCATCAATTATGGGTGAAAGGGCAAAATCGAGACAAGAAAACACTGGGAGCTTTTTCTACTTCAATTGTATGCTTGAATTGGAAATGACAAACTTTCTTCCCATCATTGTTATGAAAATTTGCTTTTTTTTTTAAAACTGCACGAAGACGACTTTGGATGATCCATTTACTCTAAATGTATAACATAATACACCACAATTTATGGTCAATAAACTAGCGAGCATCTGGTGTCTGCAGATGTACAGTTAAATTCAGAAATCGCTGTCTTCAACTTATTCATGGGATTTAGGCACTGGCTGGCATACCATTTATTGCTTATCCTGACTGGTTTTGGAGAAGGATGGAATTAGTAAGCAGCTTTCTTGCTGTCCTTGGCATGTGGGCACAGGTTAGGGTGGTGAGAGATTTGGTATGAAATTTGCAGATAGTGTTCCCAGGTCCTCCTATGTAGTATCAGAAGTTGCGAGTTTGGAAAGTGCTGTCAAAGGACCTTTAGTAAGTTATCACAGTGCATCTTGGAGACTGGCTGCAATGCGTATACAGTGTGGAGTAGGGAAGTGAGGGATGTTGAAGCTGGTTGATGGGGTAGCAATCAAGCAGATTACTTCATCCTGAATTTTCAGTTGGAGTGCTGGTCTATCACAATCTGACGTGTGTCGTGTAGATAATAGACAGGAGTACCGAATTCCCAGCCTTAGCTAGCTCTATAACCACACTATTTATATCACAGGTCCAATTCAGTTTCCGGTTAATGATAAACCCTGGATCTATCAACAGCTGAGTGAATCGTGCTAGTCTTTCAGAAAATTTAGTGTACACACACAAAAGGGTGCTTGAGCTCTTGAGGCCAAGGAAGAGAAGCATGTGCATAAAAATCCAAAAAACAAGCTCGATTGTCGTCAGCCCTGAGTTACTTCTGTTTATGCTTTTCTTCTGATAATGATTCAAGAGACTTCTGGTTTGTGGTTAGTCAGAACATTAATCAAAGGATGACACAGCATGGAAGGATGTCAGTTAGCTCATTGTACTTGTGTAAGCCCTTATTCCCATAGCCTTTTGAGCGGTTTTCCAATTCCCTTTATACAGGAGTGATTGCTCCTGCGTGTATATCAGATCATAAAACTTTCTTCATTAAAATGGTTTCTGTTCATCTCCCCTCTGCTTCTTAATGACAGGTTGTGCTCCATTAAGAGCAGTTTTTCCTTTTGTTTTAAGTTTCAATTCCCCTTCTTCAATTCAAAAAGTTTCTTTATTTAGCGTTATATTAAGAGCTCATTTCCTCCTAATTACCTCACAGAGACAAAGCTAAAATCATCTGGGATTTAAATGAGACATACGCAATTCTCTGTTGCACTTGGATCGAGAAGGTGCATGAGTTTCCCAATAACAGCACCCTGAAGAACAGAGATTGAAACTGCAAAAGATAAGTGCCCTATCAAACTGAATGCTGCTTTACTCATTATCATAAGTACCCTGCATTTCAATTTGCATTTAGTAAGAAAAAAAGACTTGCATTTATGTAGCACTTTTCATCACTATCAGCTGTCTCAAATTTTTAATGAAGCACTTTTGTAATTTCGGATAATTCGTTGCCTTAGGCAGTCTTGCATTGCAATAAAATGAAATGCATGTTCTTGTTTATAAACCATCAAACCATCAAGTAAATAGCTAAATGTTTTTCTAAAAAAAAACTTAAAATCAAATGATAAGGAGTGCCTAACTATCAATGTGGGGATGTAGCTATACAACTTACATTCATCAAGGCTGCTGCACTGCACCAGATGCCATTTATTTTTAGATTCACTTTGCTTCTAAATATGTTCACACTGAAATCAGGTGATAAATTGGCATCACATCAAGTTTATAGGCACAGAGCGATGGATCCAGATGCAGTGAGTGTGTGGTACAAAATACAAAATGAACAATGTGCAATAAGTGCCTTTGTAATACACTGACAACGGTGTGTGGGTGAGGAGCAGATTCCCACATCTCGCAAAGTCTGTCTGCAGTGCCATTGCAGGATAGGAGATGGGTCACAGTACATTAACAAGTCTCTGAATGCTAACATATTAAATCTATTGAACATAGCTAAAATATATAATTCTAAGTTAACAGATTGCCTTTGAGGTAAATGATAAAAACTGCCAGCAAATCATGCAGAAATCTGGCACGAAATTAAAGTGATCTTTTGTCAGGGAGGTTTAATAAGCAGACTAATGCAGGATAATCTCCATACAAAAAGATGCCAATACTAGAGGACAATCTGGAAATGAGTTCTGGGAGTAAAAGCTGTAGCTGTTAAATAAATTATTCAATACTGAGAGAAATTAAGATAAATATGATTACCAGCTGCACATTTGTTTTTATTTATAATTAAAGTTCTTTTAATTTTGATGACTACAGTAATTTCTAGTTTAAAGTGCAACTATCTTTGTGAGGGAAGTGTGTCTCGGCCAGAAAAGCTGAAGCTTGACAATGCTGTGCCACAAGAAAAGTAGCCCTCCCTGACATGAACGCTTATGCACTTAAAATTTGCAGCCAATTTGCAGATTGCCAAAAGTGAAGACACAATGCTCCAACAATAGCTTAACTAAATGCACTCATCTTTGACCTTCAAAATTTATGGTATTAAATACAAGCTGTGTCAAATGCCCTGCATAAATCTTCCATCATTTCCTATGGAAGTAACGCAGTGGTTAAAGTGAATTCGAGAGGTGCTAAATGGCAGGTCCTTCAATTTGTGATGCCATGTTACAGAGCTATTTACAGAAAGCACAGATGTTCTGAAGCAGTTAACAAAGATTTCAAATCATCACAGTCAGAGAGGGAGAATGCGTGAGAGAAAGAAAGCGAGAGAGTAAGCGAGACAGTGAGCAATTGAAAAGATTTAGTTACCTGGATGACAAATGAAAGACAATCAAGGCAGCATTTTCAGACAACCAAGTACTTTGTTGAAGTGTACTATACAGAATAAATTAGAAGATAACAATGACATTTAAGAAATGCAGGATATTAACCATCAATGTGACTTTAACCATCAATGTGGATTATGAAAGTCACATTTACAGAGGTAGCCACCAGAAATGAAATTCATGAAGTGTATTCAGAATAGTTTCTCCGAACAGTTTCTTTGAACAATGTTTTATGGATCTGACTAGGCTAATTTGGATCTGGCAATGTGTAATGAGACAGGTTTAATAAATGATTAAAGATTCCCAAGAAAACAGTAGCTATAATATGGCAGAATTTTAGCATTCAATTTGGGGTGGAATCTCAGGTTGGAGTAAGATATATAAGGGTAATTACAAAGAGATGAGGATAGCGCTAGCTGGAGCAGACTGGAAAATATGTTTAGCAGCAACGACAGTTGAGGGACAGTGGCCAATATTGAAGAAGCAGTCCATAGCTCACAAATATATATCCGATTAACAACGAAGCATTCTAGAAAGGAATAAGCCAACAATGGTTAACAGGTGAAGATAAGGATAGCATCAAATTGAAAAGAAAATTCAATGTGGAAAATGATTTGTGGTAAACAAGGCAGTTGGGAATGTGTTAATAACCAAAAAAATGACCGCAGATAAATAAAGAAAGAAAGGTAGGGAAAATAAACTTTGACGTAAACTTGGAAGTAACATCAAGACTGACAACAAGAGCTTTTTTACATATGTAAAAGGGAATAGAGAGGCCGTTTAGAGGTGGCAGCTGGGGAAATAATAATGGTGAACCCAGAAATGGCAGAAGAGTGGAATAATCGATTTTAGCAGTGTAATATATAATGGAATTCCAAATACATTCAATAATCATGGGACATGGGGGGCGGGGGGGGGGGGGGGGGGCGGGTTGCATGTGGGAAGAGGAAGTAAATACAATAACGATCACCGGAGAAAGGATACAAGGGAAACGAATGGAGCTGAAGACCAATAGGTCCCTTGGACCAGATGGCATATACCCGAGGGTATCAAAAGTAGCAGCGACATATGTACTGGTTGTAATCTTCCTATATTCTGGAAAAAAAAAGTGTGGAGAATTGGAAAACTGCCAATGTAACACCTTTATTCAAAATGGGGAGGAGGCAAAAAAAAAAAAGGGTAACTATGGACATCTGTTATTGGGAAAAATATTACATTCTATATAAATGAAATACATAATATGATTAAGCAAAGTCATCATGGCTTCATGAAGGGGAAATCATACCTCACAAATTTATGAAAATTCACTCAGGAGGTTATAAAGGTAGATAAATTTCATCCACTGCTTCCCCTTTTATTTGGATTTTCAGAAAGCATTTGATAAGATAACATTATTTAGGCTACTTAACAAGGTATAAGCCCATGGTGTTCGAGGAAGTACATTAGCACGAAGAGAGGATTGGCTAACTAATAGGAGATAGAGCTGGAATAAGGGGTCATTTTTAGGATGGCAATCTGTAATCAGTGGACGGGGATCAGCATGAGGTTATTTACAATATCTATTAGTGACTTGGAGGAGGAAAGTGAATAGACCACAGTTTGCAGATGTCAAATAAGTGGGGAGCAAGTGGTGAGGATGACAGATAGTCTGCAGAATGATCTAGACTGTTTAAGCAAGTGGGCAAAAAGTTGCCAGATGGAATATCATGTGGGAAAATTTTACGTACTTTGGCAGGAGAAACTGAAGAGCTGAATATTATATAAATGGAAGAAGAGTGCAGAAAGCTATAGCAGAGTAGGATTTAGCAGTCCTGGTGCATAAACCATGAAAAGATGGCATACAATTTCAGTAGACAAACAGAATGAAGTACCAAAATAGGAAAGTCTTGTACATCGATATGAAGCACTGGTTAAATCACAGCTAGAATACTGTGAACAGTTTTGGGCCCCTTATCTAAGGAAAGATATGACATGGAGGTGCCAGTGTTGGACTAGAGTAGACAAAGTCAGAAGTCACACGACACCAAGTTGTTGTCCATCAGGTTTATTTGAAATCACAAGCTTTCGTAACACTACTCCTTCATCAGGTTACTTCACATGGTGTCATGTGATTTCTGACTAAATAAAGATATACTGGAATTGGGAGTAATCCAGAGTTTCGCAGTACTCATTGGAGTAATGGAGGTGCAATTTTACTGAAACATACCAAGATTCTTTCAGAACTTGACAGGAGATGCTGACTGGCTGTTCCCACTTGTGAAGGAGTCTAGAATCAAAAGATGTAATCACAGAGGAAGGGTCATTGATTTTGGACCGAGGGGAGTTAGAATTTCTTTTGAGAGTAGTGAATCTGTGGAATTCTTCACCACAGGAGGATTGTTGAGACTGGATCATTAAGTATATTCAAGGCTGAGACAGACAGATTTTTAATCAGTAGAGGAATCAGAGGTTATGGGGAAAAGACAGTAAAGTGGAGCTCAGTATAATCAGATCAGCCATCATCTCATTGTTAAAAATCACAACACCAGGTTATAGTCCAACAGGTTTATTTGAAAGCATTACAGTATCATACACTGACATTATTGAACAAACCTGGATTGTTCAATAATGTCACTGTATGACACTGTAATCTTTTGCTATAAATTCTGTGTTTTATGATCTTATACTCCACAACCACTTGATTAAGGATTAGCACACTGAAAGCTAGTGCTTCCAAATAAACCTGTTGGACTATAACCTGTTGTGTAACTTTTAACTTTGTCCACCCCAGTCCAACACCAGCTCCTCCACATCATCTCAGTGAGTAGAGGAGCAGACTCAAAGGAGGTAAACAGTCTGCTTCGGTTCCTATATCTTATGGACTCAATTGCCATTATCTAAGAAACGTGCAGCCAATTTACACGCAGCTAGATCCCACAAACAATAACGTGAAGATGATCAGATAGTCTGCTTTTGTTGATGGTGGTTGTGGGAAAACAAAAACAAGCCAGAAACCAGGGGCAGTTCTCCTGTTCTTCTTTGACACAGAATCATGAGATTCCTTTAATACCAGCATCTCAATGTTAAAGATGACACCTCCAATAACGCAGCATTCCCTCAATACTTGTGTTAGCCTAAATCTCTATGTTCTGTTTTCTGGAGTCTTGAACCTCAACCTTTTGACCCGAAGGTTGAGACAATACCAACTGAGCCACAGATAACAATTTTTTTTAAAAAAAAGAAAAGGGACCAAAATATGATTCACCACTGAAAGCATGATTTTCTTGTTGTTAAAAAAACTCATGAGCAAACTCTAGATCATATAATTAAGTTACTTCTAACCACAAAATTTATAGGTTTCTGACATTTCCCCTTATTCTTCTAAATATAGTCCTGACCAATCCAGTCCTTTCTTCATAAATCAACTCTATAACCTCCTCCTTACCAACACCTGGGAATTTGTGGCAAAGTCAGGGAAGGTGTCCACTGATGAGTCAAGCAACAGCTGGGCATAATTCTGCTCATCGAATCAGAGCTCATGGATGGATGGACGGACAGACAGACAGACAGAAGGACAATGTCTCAGACACTACCATCACCTTCCTCAGGTACGTCCAGCAGGAGACCCAACTGAGGTAGTGACACTGTACTGTCTAAGACAGTACAATTGGGAGGGAGAGGCTCCAAGAGTTCTCAACATTGATTCTGGACCCAATGAAATTACAGGGTAATAAGTCAAACATGAACAAGGCAATCTCGTACAGATTTAGTATTCACTGCCCCATCTGACCCTCTCCTAACAGGCATATTGCCCAGATTGCTACAAGTCGTTCTGATGTAACGTGCAATAGGCGAGTGTGAATTGGCTATAACACAATTGACAAATTGTGAATGTTGTTTGGATAACGCAAACTTTCTATTGAACCAGTATAGCGATAAGCAAGAAGTTTCAATCACAAACAAAAAAATTGTTAGGTGCAAATATTTTGCAAGAGAAATTAAAAACAACACAATTTGGCAAGCAAGATTGGCCAAATATCAATCAACTGCAACACCTTGTTTGTGCTAGTGTTCCTGTGACCATTACAAAATAATAGAACATTTAGTACATACTGCAGTTAAGGAGTGTACAATTGTGAAGTATAATGGACTGGTACAATTTGAGTCATCTTAGTTAATAACTTCAACAGAAAATATGAAAAGTGGATGATACTTAGATATCAAAACAGTTTACAGAGTTACGGAACCTGAACTTTAAAGCATGATAGAAATAGGAAGCTTTGAATTTATCACTATGACTTTGCAAAAAGTCAGAATTATGTTGCAAAGTTTTCCCCTTTATAAAGGGCCATCAAAAAATTCTTAAAAATTAATAGCATTCAACACCCAAAACAATTAATAAAAATGAAAAGGAAGTGATGGACATACATCTGGATGTGTAAGATATTAGGGGCAAGTTGAATTCAAATCTAAATATTCACCAGATAAATTGAGACCCTGCTGTGTATTGGTTTTAGTTCAGATTTCAATTCCATTTGGGAACCACCTCCTCCATTTAAAAT
Organism: Chiloscyllium plagiosum; assembly: GCF_037043375.1. Taxonomy (NCBI): domain Eukaryota; kingdom Metazoa; phylum Chordata; class Chondrichthyes; order Orectolobiformes; family Hemiscylliidae; genus Chiloscyllium; species Chiloscyllium plagiosum. The sequence continues at coordinate 47,135,101 of NW_028270142.1, forward strand.
CATAATGCTCAACAGGAGAGCAGGTTTTTCCAATTGCATTAGTCTCCTAGGACCTGCCATTTGACCATGCAGGCTGTCTAGATACAGATCACAGAGGCAGTGTCACAACAGACACACTGTTAGTACAAGTATGTTGCTCCTTTTAAAAAAAACACACACAAATCTGCCATTTACAAAAGGAGAGTTTTCATTGTATACAATGTTCTAGGTTAATAATTCAGTAAATTTTATGTACTCATTCATTGGATAGGTGTAGCACTTGCAAGGCCAACTCCTGTCATAGAAATATACAGCACAGAAAAGTCTGTACCACCCAAAACATATGACCGATACAAAGTCCTACTTTCCTGCACTAGGCCCATTGCTTTAAATTATGACTCTTGAGAATATTCTGGAGAGTAGTATTTCAATTATGCTGCAAACTAGAAGAGAATCAGGTGCAAGATACAGTTGAAGCAAATACTAAAGATGCATTTAAGAGGAAGCTAGATAAGCATCTGAAGTAGAATTGACAGGAGATTTCTTTGCTCCTTGAAATCAAAATGGCTAGAATGGAGCATAAACATCAGCACAGACTGGTTAGACTGAATAGTCTTTGTCTGTGTCTCAATCCTAACTTTACCTGATGAATACAATCTATCAATTATGATTATACTTAATTTCAATTCAAATTCAACAGAAGCAAACATTAGAAAGATATCTTTTGGGTTATATTCCTGGTATGGCAGCCTAGCCCAGAGGGAGCACAATCCTTTGTGCATCTTTTTTAAATTGATACAAATAGTATCCGATCTGTAGTAACGCATGAGGATGATGGACAAAGAACAGCACCAGAAAGATCGGTAATCCATCCAACACTGGACAGTGTCTGCAGCTTATGGCATCAGTAAGATTCACTTCAGTAACATGCAAAGCTTCTTCAGCAATATCAACAAGACATGCAATCTCTACCACTTTACACAAATGGTAGAAAATGGGTAAGCACACCACAAATCTGTACGTCACACACACACCACAATTTGTAAAATACAATTTGGCATCCTCTTCACGGTCTCTGGATCAAAGTTATGAAACTCCTCCCCAGCAGCACTATAGGAGAATCTTCATCATATGAACTGCAGTAATTCAAAGTCAGCTCACCATTACCTTCTCAATATAGCTCATGTTTTATATTACCTTGACATTTCATTTTAAAAGATACTGATTTTATAGAGAGAAGGGATTTAGCAAAGTCCCACACCGATTGGCAATGGAAAAAACTAATTATGCATTGTATTAGTCAAATTTTGCTCAAGTGTACATTAAAAACTACGGTAATCCATGAGTAGGCTCAGCCATGACCATGCATGAAATGAATACTCAGGATGCTTACAAAGGCTTCAGATAAAACTCCTTTTGTCAATATTTACCATGGACTGTTGTGTATGTGATATCAATTGTTAACTCGCGACCTTTGCAACCAAGTGTTCAGTTCAGCGGGAAACGCAAGATTCTAACAAAGGGTTGTCAACCCAAATAATTTGCCTGGCTCCTCCTTTCTCCTTCAATTAGATAAACTATCTTGCTGACTGTACTCAATGTTTCAGTGTGTGAACAGAATCCAAGCCAGCTGGTGAGACAGAAATCAAAACAGATTTTCTTAGCAGAGAGCATTTAGTGACTTCTTCGATTCGCAGTCCACATACCACAATCCAGAGCTGTTCCTGATTTATAGGTCCTCAAAAGACAATTAATATCTAGCAATATCACGGTTAAGGTTACTGTGTGTTAATGTCATTGACCGGAAATTAACACAATAGTGCTTTGTTTCCTCTGTTCTCGAGCAAGCTATGCTTTCAATAACCTGTGCACATAACTCTTTTCAGGTTTGCTGCTGTTATACGAAGACAATATCTCAACCAGTCACTGAGTTGATTTTACATTTATACAAATGCTCAAACAGAAATAAACAAACAGTTAGATAAAGCAATGGACAGGACAAAGACTAGCAGAATGGACAGATCAAATGGGAAGATTAGCAGATGTCCATGGTATTACTCACAGTGAAGCAACAGATTATGCTGTCCCAAAGAAGAGAGAGATGCACATTGTTAGAGCAGCAAGTTGGTAAACCAGCTGGTCAGAAACTGAAGTAAAATTGGTTTTCTAGAAGAAAAAAGTACAACAAAGATTTACTCACTTAGAGAGATAAATACACAGCCATGTATAGCAATTATCAATTGAAGCCTATTGTAGTAAAGGCTAAATAAATACAGATATAACTATAAGCAATCACAACATAAACAAAAGGTAATAGCTACAGCCATTTACAAGAAATCATATTTTGTGATAGCAAAATAACAGTGAAACTAGTGGTGGGGCTACCAGCACTCACCGTATTAGACAGTGGTGGCACAGTGTCTCAGTGGTTAGCACTGCTGCCTCACAGCACCAGGGTCCCAGGTTCGATTCCAGCCTCGGGCGACTGTCTGTGTGGAGTTTGCACATTCTCCCTGTGTCTGTGTGGGTTTCCTCCGGGTGCTCCGGTTTCCTCTCAGTCCAAAGATGTGCAGGTTAGGTGAATTGGCTATGCTAAATTGCCCATAGTGTTAGATGCATTAGTCAGAGGAAATGGGTCTGGGTGGGTTACTCTTCGGAGGGTCGGTGTGGACTGGTTGGGCCGAAGGGCCTGTTTCCACACTGTAGGGAATCTAATCTAAATCAGACAGCAACTCTCAGGTCCACACAAGCATATCTCTCCAACCCTGTGCTACACTGATATCCTGCTGAAAATTTAGTACTGAAACAGTGCACAGAGAGAGACAATTACACTTTAAACGCAAAACAAATTGAGATCATTCATTTCTTTACAAGTGAATTTTAAAACATGTTAAGTCTTAATTACTCACAAACAACCTCTCTGGTACTGAAAACATGTGCAAAGGTCACATTCTTTCAAACTGAATAATTGAATGTTGAAAATGAAACACTCTGGCCTGGAGCGGCACCAGAGCAGGACCCTGTGGCCTGTGGTGAGGTGGCTGGCGAGCAGCAGTGAGACGGCAGCACGGGGATCGGGTGATTGAGCTCAGTGAGGAGGAAAGATCGAACCATCGTGGGGAAAGCCCAGCGTGAAGCAACAGCAGGCCCATGCTAAAGAAGCACTGTAATTTGGAACTTGTAAATTTATTTCTTATTTACTACTTCTTACAGAGAAGAACTGTAATGATTAGATTCCCCACAGTAACAGGCCTTTCGGTCCAACCAGTCCACAGCAACCGTCCAAAGAGTAACCCACCCAGACCAATTCCCCTACACTGACTAATGCACACAAAGGGCAATTTAACATGGCCAATTCACCTGACCTACACATCTTTGGATTGTGGGAGGAAACCAGAGCACCCAGAGGAAACCCATGCAGACACGGGGAGAATGTGCAAACTCCATACAGACAGTTGCCCGAAGTTGGAATTGAATCCAGGTCCCTGGTGCTGTGAGGCAGCAGTGCTAACCACTGAGCCACCGTGCTGCATCACAGCCATGTTGAACTTTTATTTATTTTCTACTTTTTACCTCAGATTTTATACCTAGGTACCTTGAACCTTAGATGGTACCATGAGTGGTAACACTGTAAACTTGTTCCTACATTCCTGTATCCCTGTATTCCAGGACACAGGACATTCTAATTCTATTTAAATTATGTTTTTAAACACTTCTGTGGAAAGAGATCTTTTCTGTCCTATCACAATTCCACTTTCTGTACAATTTGGCAGATTTAATATTCAAAGTGACGTTTTTTGATTTAGACCCTGCAAAGCTCACTCTCCTCAATCTGATCATGCAATGGTTTAGAACATGCTCTGCTCGTGGCTCCTAGCTCCCCTGCAGAAGGTGCAGAGTTGAAATAGCTCTCCAATTACAGCAGGTTCCAGTGCTAAATTCCACACAGCCGTTGAGCTACCATTCATCAGGCAAATAACCACTTTGAATAGGGATGAGGGTTTCAATTAATCAATTGCTTCAGTTATATGACACTTTGATCTTTTACTATAAAATCTTTGTGGCTGTAATGTGAGGATTATTGTTGAAATGGCTGGCTCTTCTGGTGTTACCAACAGACTAAGAAAGAAATTAAAATCTGTATAATTAAAAGGTGATTCAAACAAACCAGCAGCTTCAGTCACATGACTGGGATTTCAGGACAAGGTAATCTACTACCAAAGGCTATTTGATGTCCCACTCATCCAAAAGCATTGTGTTGGAGCAGATTGTTGTGCAGTCATTGCCGCAGCTGTGATGGCCGAGAGGTTAAGGCGTTGGATTCGAAATCCAATGGGGTCTCCCTGCGCAGGTTCGAATCATGTTCACAGCGTAGAATCTTTGGGCGGAACGGTGGCACAGTGGTTAGCACTGCTGCCTCACACCGCCAGAGACCCGGGTTCAATTCCCGACTCAGGCGACTGACTGTGTGGAGTTTGCACGTTCTCCCCGTGTCTGCGTGGGTTTCCTCCGGGTGCTCCGGTTTCCTCCCACAATCCAAAAAATGTGCGGGTCAGGTGAATTGGCCATGCTAAATTGCCCGTAGTGTTAGGTTAAAGGGGTAAATGTAGGGGTATGGGTGGGTTGCGCTTCGGCGGGTCGGTGTGGACTTGTTGGGCCGAAGGGCCTGTTCCACACTGTAAGTAATCTAATCTAATCTAATTAACATCAAGTCAACCAGTAATGGGTTTCAATGGTCTTTGTTCAGAACTGGTTGAGGTAGCCATCTTCCCACAATCCAAGGATGTGCAGGTAATGTGAATTGGTCATGCTAAATTGCCCATTGTCAGCGGTGAACATGGGAATGGGTCTGGGTGGGTTACTCTTTGGAGGGTTGGTATGGACTTGTTGGGCCGAAGGGCCTGTTTCCATACTGTAGCAAATCTAATCTAATCTAAAAAGATTATGCAGCCTGCAGTAAACATGTCACTTGCAGCTCCTGACACAATCAAAAGACACAATTTTTTTTTATTTTTAAGAAAGTTACAATCAAATACATTCATGCTTTATGACAAAGCTGTGGACTGGAGTAGTGAAAGCAAGAGGTTTGTTTCCAAACAAAGTGCATATGGCTGTTTTAGTGAAAAATGAAGTAGTCAAGGTATTCATAGAATCCCTACCCTGACCCTCCAAAGACTATCCCAACCAAACCCAACTCTATCTCCCACGCATTTCCCATGGCTAATCCACCTACCTTGCACATTCTTGGACACCATGGGGCAATTTAGTATGACAAGTTCACCTAAACTGCACATCCTTGGACTGTGGGAGGAAATCAGAACACCTGACAGAAACCCACGCAGACACAGGGGAAATTTTACACAGACAATCAACCAAGGCTGGAATCGAACCCAGCTCCCTGGTGCAGTGAAGCAGCAGTGCTAATCACTGAGCCACCATTACCCATCATCCACCTCATAATGTACATAACAGAAACAATAAACACTGGGGAAAACTCAGCAGGTCTGGCAGAATCTGTGGAAAGTGAAACAGATTCTTCGGCTGAACTGCCCAGTTCTGGTGGAGCACCACCGGATTCGAAACGTTAACTACTTTTCCACTCCACAGAAGCTTCCAAAGTTGCTGTGTTTCTCCAGCACTCCATTTTTGTTTCAGGTCTCAGCATTCACAGTTCTTTGTTCTATTTTAGGAAGGTCTTGTACATGGTTACTTGCAAATTTTGCTTCATCATTAGTCCACAAACTCATGAGTCATGCTGATTTAATTAAAAAAAACCATGTTGGGTATGGGCTTCTACACCAACACACTGGAATGGGTAGGGCTTAAAGAACCTGTGCTGAAAACGTGTTGCTGGAAAAGCGCAGCAGGTCAGGCAGCATCCAAGGAACAGGAAAATCGACGTTTCGGGCATAAGCCCTTCTTCAGGAAACGTCGATTCTCCTGTTCCTTGGATGCTGCCTGACCTGCTGTGCTTTTCCAGCAACACATTTTCAGCTCTGATCTCCAGCATCTGCAGTCCTCCCTTTCTCCTTAAAGAAGCTGTCCTTGCCTGATCAATGGAACGTCCCTTGAAACCGGAATTCTGGATCAATGTTGAAGAGGCAAACATTTACGCAACTAATGCACAAATGCATTTACAGAAATAGCCAGATGTGCAACCACAATAATTCATGCACCAACCAACTATTCAAAATTGGAGCCTCAAGCTTCTGGCCACTTTAGGCTTCTCCAAAAACAAACAAACAATTTTGAGCTCATAATGAAACAATTTGTAACATCTGTGGAAAGAATAAGCAGTGAAAAAGCTTATTATATTCTAGATATGAAAATGTGTTGCTGGAAAAGCGCAGCAGGTCAGGCAGCATCCAAGGAACAGGAGAATCGACGTTTTGGGCATAAGCCCTTCTTCAGGAATCATTCTAGATATCATTGGAAATACATCTCTGTAACACTGTCTGCCTCTGGCCCAGTCTCAGATTATCTCTTGTCAAAATACATCCAAGCTTTGGTTACCAGTAGACTTGGACTACTATAACACACTTGAATGATCTTACACCCTTCATAAATTTGAGCTCATTTGAATCTGCTGCCCAAATCCTAACTCGAACAAGTCCCAGTGGCTCATCACCTCTGTCCTCATTGATTCCTCAGCTCCCAGTCCATTAATAGCAGTGCTTCACAATCCCATTCACCCTCAAAATCCTTTAATGGCCTGGGTCCTCTCTAATTTCCTCCTGCCCAACATGGCTACACACCTCCAATTCCAGGTTTCTGTGCTTTGCTGATGATTTTTCCTCCGACACCAGCTCTGGAAATTCGCTCCCAATTTTTTGCACTTCTCTTTCCTTCTTTACACTACACCTTAAAAATCCACCAATCTAATTATCTTCTGATATGATTCTATCTCAAATTCTATGCAGTAACAATTTAATCATGAGAGGATTTGAATAGAGACGGTTTGCTTCAATTCTATAGGAGCTTGGTAAGACCACAACTGAAGTACAATATCCAGATTTGGTCTCCTTGACTCAGGAAAATCAAGGGCTGATTCCTGAAGAAGGGCTTATGCCTGAAACGTCGATTTCCTGCTCTTTTGATGCTGCCTGACCTGCTGCGCTTTTCCAGCAACACATTTTTAAGCTCTGATCTCCAGCATCTGCAGTCCTCACTGTCTCCTCAGGAAAATCACCACATGATGTGGAGGTGCCGTAGTTGGACTGGGGTGTATTTCATCTCAAGAAGGAGCAGTGCTCCAAAAGTCCATGATTTAAAATAAACCTGTATCATGTGACTTTTGACTTCAAGGCAGGAAAGATAATATTGCTAAAGATAGCATGTAACAAAGGTTCTGCAGACTCGTTCCCAAGATAGTGCGATAGTCTATAAAGAGATATTGGGCCTGATTCTCTAAAGTTTAGAAGAGTGAAAGGTAATTTAATTGACAAATAAATAGATAGAGTAGACGCAGGGAAAATATTTGTGTAGTCTAGAACCGTTAGCGTAATTTAAAAATAAAGGCATTTAGGACCAAAATGATGGAAATTTTTTGTTTTTTCTCAGAGGGTTGTGAACTTCGAGAATTCTAAACCAAAGGGGGGCTGTGGAAGCTCAGTGTTTGAGTATGTTTAAGGCAGAGATTCCTGACTGGCAGTGCCAAACAGGGGATGGGCTGGCTAAAAGGCGTTGAAGTATTCAATCAGTCATGATTGTATTGAATGGCAGCCTAGTACAATGGGCTGAATAACCTACTGTTGTACCAATGGTGGTATAGGGTGACACTTATTTGAGACTTCAAAAGGTTAGAACAAAACAACTTGAATGTAAGTTTAATACAGCACATCACAGATACACAGAGGAGGCCTGAGCCATTTAGCTACAGAGAGATGTAATTATGATAATCTTTGTAAAAGGAGAAACTCATTAACGTTAGAGAACATTGCGGTCAATAGGAACCTGTTTGTACTTGCAATGGACATGGTCACTCGGTAAGGGCACAGCAAGAGCTTGATTAGAAACAGGAACAGAAATTTCTGGACAAACTTAGCAGGGGGGCACTGAGACCTTGGTGCCCTTGTATACCAGTCACTTAACAGTCAAAGAGGCAAATGAAATGCTGGTCTTCATAGTGAAAGGATTCGAGTATAGGAACAGTGATCTCTTGCTGCATTATACAGGCCTTGTTGTGAACACGAGGAGAAAGTGAGGACTGCAGATGCTGGAGATCGGAGCTGAAAATGTGTTGCTGGAAAAGCGCAGCAGGTCAGGCAGCATCCAAGGAACAGGAGAATCGACGTTTCGGGCATAAGCCCTTCTTCAGGAAGGAGGAAAGTGTGTCCAGCAGGCTAAGATAAAAGGTAGGGAGGAGGGACTTGGGGGAGGGGCGTTGGAAATGCGATAGGTGGAAGGAGGTCAAGGTGAGGGTGATAGGCCGGAGTGGGGTGGGGGCAGAGAGGTCAGGAAGAAGATTGCAGGTTAGGAAGGCGGTGCTGAGTTCGAGGGATTTGACTGAGACAAGGTGGGGGGAGAGGAAATGAGGAAATTGGAGAAATCTGAGTTCATCCCTTGTGGTTGGAGGGTTCCTAGGCGGAAGATGAGGCGCTCTTCCTCCAACCATCGTGTTGCTATGGTCTGGCGATGGAGGAGTCCAAGGACCTGCATGTCCTTGGTGGAGTGGGAGGGGGAGTTGAAGTGTTGAGCCACAGGGTGGTCGGGTTGGTTGGTCCGGGTGTCCCAGAGGTGTTCTCTGAAACGTTCTGCAAGTAGGCGGCCTGTCTCCCCAATATAGAGGTGGCCACATCGGGTGCAGCGGATGCAATAGATGATGTGTGTGGAGGTGCAGGTGAATTTGTGACAGATATGGAAGTATCCCTTGGGGCCTTGGAGGGAAGTAAGGGGGGGAGGTGTGGGCGCAAGTTTTGCATTTCTTGCGGTTGCAGGGGAAGGTGCCGGGAGTGGAGGTTGGGTTGGTGGGGGGTGTGGACCTGACGAGGGAGTCACGGAGGGAGTGGTCTTTTCGGAACGCTGATAGGGGAGGGGAGGGAAATATATCCCTGGTGGTGGGGTCCGTTTGGAGGTGGCGGAAATGACGGCGGATGATACGCTGTACATGGAGGTTGGTGGGGTGGTAGGTGAGGACCAGTGGGGTTCTGTCCTGGTGGCGGTTGAAGGGGCGGGGCTCAAGGGCGGAGGAGCAGGAAGTGGAAGAGATGCGATGGAGGGCATCGTCGACCACGTCTGGGGGGAAATTGCGGTCCTTGAAGAAGGAGGCCATCTGGGTTGTACTGATTTGGAACTGGTCCTCCTGGGAGCAGATGTGGTGGAGAACACACCTGGAGTATTTGGTCTCCATTACCTGAAGGATGATCTCATAGAAGCCTGTAAAGTTCAAACAGAATCGTATAGGATAGATGTAGGAAGGATGTTCCCATTGGCCAGGGAGTCCAGAATTATGGGTCACAGTCCAACAGCACGGGTAAACCATTTAGGAGAGAAGAAATGTCTTCACCCATACAGTGATGAGCATTTCCAATGTTCTGTTACAGAAAGGAGTTAAGGCCATAAACTTGGATATTTTCAATGAGTTAGATTTAGTTCCTAAGGTTAAAGGGATGAAAGGGGAGAAAGCAGAAACAAGATACTGTGTGACAAACAGCCGTTATTACACTGAAAGGCGCAACATGCTTAAAAGGGCTTAATGGCCAATTTCTTTGCCTATTTTCTATGTTTCTATATTTACGCCTTAAACATTACTAAAAAGTGGATCTGGCTCTTATTATTTTTTTCCGAGGCAACTTGCTGAGTGTAAACTGGTCACCATATTTACTACATTAAAGTGATCATATTTCTGAAGTACATTAGGACACTCCAATGTCATGAAATGTGCATTACAAACAATTTCTTCTTTTTAAGTAAATGTGCTAATTATGCATGATCATGGAAGCTTATCAGTGCATTACACTTATAAATCATTCAGCAGGAGCAAATACTGCTACTCTCTGTTTATTGGTTTGTATAGCAAATGCCATTGGAATGCAATCCATCATAACATGTAGGCATGTCATGTCATGCACTTCAAGGTTAAAATACAACCTTGGAAAGAGAATGTGGCTTAGCGAACATGAGTAAACACTAAGTACTCCCATGTCAGGAAAGCATGCATGGTCATGGGTGAAACCTAACTATGGAAGTACTGGTCAAAACATTTAATAAAATGGTGACCCATGAGTAATGTAAACATGTTAACTTTGTACTAATGTTTAATGTTAGCATTAAAACTAATTTTAAGGATAAGCTATTGTACTAATTTTTAATACCTTGTCCCCAAAATTACTTAAAAGTTTGCACAAACATGCAAAGTTAACAAGACTGATTCAGAGATCATTTTATTTTTACCAATTTTTATTTCCATGATTTTGGGAGACAATTAACTGTTCTTTTGCTCACTGAGCAAAGTCTGATCAATTGGAATATATGAATAGTCTGAACTTTATTCCCTGCTGTCGCTATTCCATAGAACATAATGATAGCAATATCCTTTGCAGATATGCATGATATTCAAGATAATAGGCAAAAGTTACATTACAGGAAGGATGTGGTGGGTTTGGAGAGGGTGCAGAAGAGGTTTACCAGGATGATGTCTTGATTAGAGTTATAAAGGACAGGCTGGAAAAACTACTGTTGTTCTCTCTGGAACAGAGGCCGGAGGGAGACTTGATAGAAGCCTATAAAATTATGAGATGCATGGCTAGGGTTAACAGTCAGAATCTTTTTCCCCAGATTTGAAATGTCTAATACTAGGGGGCATGCATTTAAGGTGTGAGGGGAAAGTTCAAAAGAAATGTGAGAGGCAAGTGTTTTTTTAAAAACATGGAGTGGTAGGTGTCTGGAACATGCTGCCAGAGTGGTGGAGGGGACATACGATAGTGGTGTTTAAGGGACTTTTATATAAGCACAAGAATATGCAAAGGATAGAGGGATATGGACCATTGGCAGACAGAATATTCATACATTTAGAATATTGTGGGCTGTAGGACCCGTTCCTGTGCAGTACTGTTCTATGTTGTATGTAAGCTAGCATTAGATATATGGAGGGAAATCTGCATCACCCTTAGAGGAGTCAATTCGAACTGCATTTAAGCAATAGAGATAGATTCAATTCCACAGCAGAGGTAAATGCTAATCACATAGATTGTGACACAGTGAGACCAGTGACTATGGTGCAACTAACCTGTGTTATAAATCCTGTTAATTCTTCAGCAGGAGTGAATGGCAAAATTGGCTCATTTTTTTTTAAATCGATTTTCTCTCAGTCGGTCATAACAGATCTTCTTTCCATATTAGCATTCACTTATCACACTTCAACTAAAGCATACTAAGTAGATCAGAATGAAAGAGTCAAATTGAAAGAAAGCAGGAATTTTATCACCAATTCAAAGTCACCATATTCCCAGAGGACCATAGCGCTGCCCTATCATTAGGGTAGTTTAATAAGAGGGTTGCCACACCTCAGGCGAAGAAAGTGGTTGAGAAAGAGAGAGTTTCATGGTAAACTCAGTTGGTACGGGAATCGAACCTGTGCGGTTGGTGTCACTCTGCTTTGCAAACCATCTGAGCTAACCAACCCTGACCACTTTGGAAAAGACACACAAACACAGGTAATAAGCTTTAAGCAGAACTGAGGGTGGGGGGGAAAGCATAGAAGGTTGTCTGGCGTGAACAGGAACGTAAAGGCAACTATAGTTCAAAGTTCTTCAACCTGAATTGTGGGAAAGACCCCAGACCCAACTATATTGCTGGGGGGATAAAAAAAAAGACAACAGCGCCAAAGGTTTCAGATGTTTTCAAGTATAAAAACTGTTGTTTTCCCAAGTTGCTTTTTCACAAGGCACTGACATAGAGGTTGAGACACAGCAAGGAAGCGGTTTCCTGTTTATTGCTATCAAATTCATATTTCTTTTAAAAAAAAAGACTCTCTTCCTACCCAATAACTGTTGCTTGTTTCTTTGTGATATTGTCTTTTATTTTGCAAACTGCCTTATCTGTAGGTGACTTTCATCCCAATGCATAACCGCCTGGAAGGTGTGAATTAATTGGGAGATACAGATCAAAGTTTTGGTGTTTCTCATAATTACGTCAATTTCAGCTCAGAGTGGTTGCAGGAGTTGACTCAATATGGTCAGGTGATTAGAGCAGCCATTGATTTACAAAGTTACTGCAATCTACAAAGGCAACGGTAGCAGAGGACAGAAACTGATCAGTCATCCATGTTTCCCACTGTAATAACAGCCAAAATTCTTAAAGTGGAATGTGGTAAAATGCTTTCCTTGTTCAGCTAAATTTCTAAGCGGATCTTGATTTGGTTTCAAATAACAAATGTGTCACCTTGGTTTTACTGATGCCCAAGCTCAGAAGGTGATCACATGCTCAAATTTGACTTCAAATATAAATGAGCACAAAATCCAGGCTGGTACTTTTAAGGGTGCACTGCCCTGTTAGAGGTGCTGTCTTTCAGAAGATTACTCCATTATCTCACTTTTTAAATTAGAATCAATCTAAACATCATGGCATAGACAGAGAACACAGGAGGTCAACACCTTCAACATATTGTCTAGCTATCACCATCGTTAACAGCTAACCCGAGAATGCAACATTTTTATATAAAAAGGTTTTGTGATTTACACATGAAAGAAGTGAAACTATCATTGTATTCTAACAGATGAAAGGCTTAACAGACAATCAAGTTTTCAATGTATAATTTCAGTTACATCACACTGTAAATTTTTGCTATTAATTCTGTGGGTTAGGATTGAGCCCTCCACTACCACCTGACGAAGGTGCGATGCTCCAAAAGCTAGTGTGCTTCCAATTAAACCTGTTGGACTATAACCTGGTGTTGTGTGATTTTTAACTTTGTCCACCCCAGTCCAACACCGGCATCTCCAAATCTTTCAGAAGAGATGTTAAACAATACTTTGATTGTTTGTTAAGTCTCTCATCTGTTAGAATGACCATGATAGTTTCACTTCTTTCATATGTAAAATCGCAAAACTTTTTTAAAAAGTTACATTCTCAGGCTAACTGTTGGTGCCAATGCAGATAAGATGTGGAGATGTTGAAGGTGTTAGCCTTCTGTAACTTTTTAAAAAAGTTTTGCGATTTTACATATGAAAGAAGTGAAACTATCAAGGTCATTCTAACAGATGAGAGACTTAACAAACAAAGTATTTTTCAATGTATAATTTCAGTTACATCACACCGTAAACTTTTGCTATAAATTCTGTGTTTTACATTTGTGTCCTCCACAACCACCTGATGAAGGAGCGGCGCTCCGAAAGCTAGTGTGCTTCCAATTAAACCTGTTGGACTCCAACCTGGTGTTGTGTGATTTTTAACTTTGTCCACCCCAGTCCAACACCAGCATCTCCAAATCATATCGAATTTAGCCAGCTATATGATGGAACTTCAGCAAAACATGCTGTCTAGAACTTTTGGTACAACTTAATACTTGTTTCATGAACTGGGCCCACGCACAGCATAAACTGCATAATCTGATGGTCTTTGTGAAAGAATAAATATCTATGGAGACATACAGCATAGAAACAGATCCTTCGGTCCAACCAGACCACACAGTCCATGTTCCTAAACTAATCTAGTCCCACCTGCCTACGTTTTGACAAGAAAACTTGCAATATATTCATTAGTTAAATGAGCTTAACATGTTTAAGCATATGCAATATCATGTTGCTAAATATAGAATGTATTCGGAAAAATTTGAACTTTGGCTCTTTTTACAACATCAAGACACTCAAAAACACTTTAAAACCAAATTCATTACTTTCTGAAGTGCAATTATTATTTTCATGTCAGAAACAACATTGTTTGTGCATAGCAACTCTGACAAACAGCATTGTTACAACCATCAGCTAATCTGCACTGGCACAGAACTAAGGGGAATACATTATCCTTCCTCAAAATAGTGAGGGGTTGCAAAAGATCCCATCAAAAAGACAGAATGGCTTTAGTTTTAATGTCTCACCTGAAAACTGGCTTCTCCAACAACATTGCACTCAGTCAGTGCTGCAGTGGGACAACCAGGTCTAGATGTAATGTGCCTGAAGAGTGAGATTTGCTTATTCCTCAGATGCAAGGACATTGTTATCAGAGTTACAGCAGACACCAGTAAGATTAGATTAGATTACTTACAGTATGGAAACAGGCCCTTCGGCCCAACAAGTCCACACCAACCCGCCGAAGCGCAACCCACCCATACCCCTACATTTACCCCTTCACCTAATACTACGGGCAATTTAGCATGGCCAATTCACATTTTTGGACTGTGGGAGGAAACCGGAGCACCCAGAGGAAACCCACACAGACACAGGGAGAATGCTCCACACAGTCAGTTGCCTGAGGAGGGAATTGAACCCAGGTCTCTGGCGCTGTGAGGCAGCAGTGCTAACTAACCACTGTGCCACCGTGCCGCCCATTAAGTTTCCACATTGATTTGTAGGTGTGTGATAACTTGTCAGTGAGAGTCAGCTTTGGTAATGAACAAGAACAAATGACCTTATAAAGTCTGCAAAGTGCAATGCCTACCAATTATTTTCCACATCTAACAAGACAAGTTGTTAAAATGACGACAATATTCTCATGAGAAATCGTTCAATCCAATTGAGTGAACTCTAACATCAGAATGCAAAATAACCCTCCACTAGTTAAGCTACAAATTTCATCTGGAGAGAGGGAGAGGTCATACTTTCAGGTTGCAACAGGAGCTGAACATTTCCCACAATTTTCCTACCACTCCCTGCAAGACTGCCTGAGGCAGAATAAGCAAACCTATACAAATCACCAGACCCTTACTGTACAGTTGCCAATTCTGGTTGGATGTATTCCTGATAGTAAATAGTCAGCCAAGACATTCATTCTCAAAGCACAGCACTTTCCCAAGCCAATCATAAAGTGAACCCCAGAATCTCTTTTTACTTCCCTGGCTCCTTCCTGACTGTCGGTCAAGCCACCATCATCTCTGACCCATCTCAAATAATTCATGACCAACAAATAGACTCATTTGCTTTCTTTCTGAACACTGGCATTTTAATGCCGATAATTTATCTCCTGGGTGGGCAGAAACGAGTCTGAGAGATTAACTTGTAATTCCTAGAAACACCAGGGCACTACTGGCAGGTTGCCAACTTCAAGTTCAATTTTCTTTAAAATTGAAGATAATAACTGAAGTATAGAAAAACGTCCCACAACGGAGAGAGACAATATCATTTGATAATGATCCACAGAACTATTTGGACATGTGACCAAGTACAGTCAGAGGTAGGTTTTAAGGTGTGCCTTAAAAAAGTCTGAAGTATTCAAAAGGTTTAGGGAGAGAATGCTCAAGCTTGGGATCTAGACAATGGGTGGTGCAGCTATCAATAGCAGAGTGAAGGAATAGCAGGATTGAACATCTGGAACCAAACTAACCTCCTGCGACCCTGAAATAAGGAGATGCAGTGAACTGGGGGAAATTGAACATTTATCAGACAGCGCTTGAATTGTCTGCTACCAGAAGTGCAGCACCCTTTAAATATTAAGGCAATCCTTATTGACTCAGTCAAGAATTAAACAGAGGGACTAACCAAGGAACTTTTCAATGCAACCAAAAATACAAAATAGTTTAGTGCTGACCAAAGACTGTGTTTAAAGTGGGGGGCCCAAGTCGTGAACTATGTTGAGCAAATGATGTAGATGGAAGTCCCATTTCCCATAAGTGGAAAAAAAGTAGGTCAATGTGGGAGGTGAAACTAGCCAGTAATATTTGACAAGCAACTATAACAATTCCGAGGGGATCACAAGTAGGCCAAATACTTATGCGTTCCGCCCCCCCCCCCCCCCTACACAACCGAAGCTAGTAGATTTAAGAAATAACTATAATCACCACTCGGATGTGAACTATTCCCAATGTGTTAACAAAAAACCTGATTATCACACTACAGTACACCATGTATTCAGCATGACAATAGCTGCATTAAATCTAAAGTCTTAAAAACACAAAACCAAAACTGCAACAACCAATCTGTTCCTCGAATCTGGCCCCACCCTATTGGTCACACTGAAGACAACATAGTTTTCCTTCTGCCAGGTTCGTGTTACCTTCAAAGGAATTTCAATACAGCTCGATGGGAAGTATTTCCAGGGACAGAACAATCAGGAGGCACTGCTTTCGAACTAGAGGAATGGAAAACAAAAATTACCCGAAGAGTAGCGGGAACACATTAACTTTCAGGAGGGAATTGGATAAGTCATTGAAGTGAATTCTGCGGAGCTAGAGAGTGGAAAAAAGTGAAAGCAGAAGGGGGAAGTGATTGGATCCCATCTTTTGAAGAGCCAGGGGAGTCACAGTGAGCCACATGAGCTCCTTCTATGATTATGTTTCAGTAAGAAATCCGAAATAACCAACCGATTCGTAGAAAAGAAACATACAATCGCCCAACTCGTGCAGCAGGGCAGCAAGAACAGGTTGGTTTGGGAAGTAGGAATTAGAGAGCGATAATGAGAGGGTGGGCAAAAGTAAAATCAAACCCAAGGTGCACTCAAATGAAATAAGGTGGAAACGCCATATCGCTAACCGGAAACTACATCGCACTTGCGCGTTGACGGTCTGGAGTTAAATATTGAAAAGGAAATAAATACTAAACACATCCTTCAGACAACACACATGGACCATCCTTTATAGATCCGAAGACAATTTAGTGTCCGAGCCTTCCCTTGCAAGGTGTTTGCAGTACAGAACGAAAGCTTTGTGAACATAGAGGTGGTTACCGTGCTCACACATTGCACAATGTTCCCGAGCTAGCTCACAATAGACACACACGAAAATCGAACAACCCAAGGAGGAACTCTTGAATATTAATAGGTTAAAAAAAAAACAAAATCAAGCCGATTTCTTGTCATGTGCCAGAATTGCTCAATCCACTCCCCTTAGTATATTTGCAAGGTTATCAGGAACTGAATGCGTTATTCTCCTTACTCACGTACCCGAGCCTCTCCTGGGCTCTGAAACGATGCATTAAACAACCCGGAACAGTCTTGTCGATTTCAATAGTAATTTTCCTGAGTATAGTGTGATATTCGCAACGTTCAGTCTCTCAGAAATGTAGTCAGGGTAGTTTCATTTGGCTCGTGTCAGTATAATGCTGAACACTTCCTGTTTTTTTTCTATCTATCAAGGTACTATACTAAGACTGGGTGGGGAAAGAATACCGACGAACTACAGCCAATCAGCAATAGAAACAGCCAAAAGCAGACCTGTTAATGGAACTCCGTCCTAACATCACTGCTCAAAATCAAACGTGTAGCAACAACTTTCCTTTAAGAGGGGACTTGCAACCTTTCTCCGTGGTTTTCTGCTGTCAGCAGGCCTTGATGGTTTTTGCATCAGCAGCTTGTTTTATTTTTGTTGCATTATCATCACTCACCGATCGCAATCAGAAAGCAAGTCTTTCATTGTAAGGACATCCAGCCTGTACATGCAAAATATTGAAGGCTCATTTGCGTTCAGGTTCTCAGACTTGAAAGAGGGAGGAGCCTCCTTGCTTTCCCATTCCTTTGACAGGATATTATTGATCATTCAACAGAAGAATAAGATAGAAGGGTAACTCGCAGATTTTGTGAAGAGTGCTCCCTATGCCACCCCTTACCTGGCTGAAATGTTAAGGTTCTGCCTGCCCCTTGGTTTTGGACTCCCCTGCCAGAAGAAATCTAATCATGCCTAACATGTCAATTGGATCACCACAATCTTCCAGACGCCAAGCTTCGTCTACTCGATATACAGGAGCTGGCTGGCTTGTTGGTTTGTGAAGCAGCATAATACCAACAATATGAGTTTAATCCCTACACCAGCTGAGGTTACTATGAAGAACTCTACTTCTTAGTGTCTCCCCAAGACCAAGGAATGGTTGCCCTCAGGTTAAATCACCACTAGTTATCTCTCTCTAATGAGAGTGCAGCTCTGTGGTGTGGTAAGACTATGATGACTTGATTTAACTTAATGTGTTTTCATGATTTAACACCTTCGTTGTCAGTAACATGCCATATTCCCTCCAAGACAAGTCTATCTTTCCAGCAATAGTGTCCTAAAGACTACACAATTCTTTAATTGGGATGGAATGAGAATTTGTAAATCTTCTTTTGTATGAGTTTCAGCTATCAGTTTTTTTAAAATTATGGCTTGTGTCTACTTGCTTTTCGTGTTTTTTTCTCCATCTTTTCTGTTTATCGATCTTTCAATATCTCTGCTGTGTCATTATGACTCTGTGGATAGCAGCCTATGTTATGGAGGTGCTGGTGTTGGACTGGGGTGGACAAAGTCTAAAGTCACATGACACCAGGTTATTGTCCAAAAGGTTTATTTGAACTCACACAAGCTTTCGGAGCGCAGCCCCTTCATCATCAGGAGCAGTGAGAGAAAAGAGCACACAAACGTTTATAGCCAGAGAGATCAAAGGCAGAGAGAGCAAAATATCATACAACTGATATGAGTGGAGTGTCAGATAATAAGTCTCTACAGATGACCAAGAGTGTTAGGCGGTGTGTAAATATTTGAATTAGAATCCCTACAGTATGGAAACAAGCCCTTTGGCCCAGCCAACCCTCTGAAGAGTAAACCAACCAGAGCTATTCCTCTACCCTATAGTTAGCCCTGACTAATGCAGCTAATACTATGGGGCAATTTAGCATGGCCAATTCACTTAACCTGCACATCTTTGGATTGTGATAGGAAACCAGTGCACCGGGAGGAAACCCATGCAGACAGAGGGAGATTGTGCAAACTCCGCACAGACAGTCGCCCGAGGCTGGAATCAAACCTGAGTCCCTGGTGCTGTGAGGCAGCAGTGCTAACCACTGAGCCACCGTGCTGCCCCAAAAGTGTTTGTAAAAGTAATGGCAGTGCTGTGCTGTCATGACAATCAGGCAGAGCGATAGGAATATACAAAAGGTGACATCTCAGGTCAGATACTGAATTATAGGTGTAAGGTCTTGTTCAGAATCTGTCTCAGAGTTTCAACCTGGAATCAGGCTGGTTTTATTCTGAAAGCAGGATTTTTTTAAGATGCCACACTGACTGACTGTGACTACAAATTGTGTGTTTTTGAACAATTTATCGGCAAATGACTCAGCCTGACCGACATAGCTAGTGGAGTATTGAGGGAGAGCTACGTATCCGAATGTTTAAACTGAGGCCCTCTCTATGCTTCCAGGGGGATGAAGATGTTGGCATTATTGTGAAGAAACACTATCCGTGACATCCTGGCCAATCGACAATCATTCCTCAAGCAGAAACTTGCCCAAAAGTTCAGATTACTGTGTTTCTGATTGTGGCAGCTTTTGTTTGATTGACCAATGGGATGTGGCTGTTGATTGCTAGGCCAGCATTTGTTGTCCATAACTTATAGTCCTTGAGTAGGTGGTGGGGAGCTGCCTTTTTGAACTGCTGCAACGTGTAGGGGTGGGATGGGGTGGAGGCGTGAAAGCTACACACAGTGCTGACAGGAAAGGATTTCCAAGATTTTGACCCAGTGACAGTGAAGGGATGGTGATATAGCTTTGAGTCAGCATGGTGAGGGGCTTGGAGAGATTATTGATAAGGCTGGTGCAGTTCTGTTTTTGCTCAATGAAATCTGCAATTTATTGGTACTGGAGAATTCGGCAATGATAATGCCAGTGAATGTTAAGGGGAGATGGATAGATTCTTGTGCTGTAGATAACAATTGTCTAGTGCATGTGTGTGGTGCAAATGTCACTTTTTACTTGAGCCTGGGATGTTGTCCAGTTCTTGCTGTGTTTGCACACAGATGCTTCTGGGTCTGAACATTATGCAATCATCAGCAAACGTTCCTGCTTTTACATCCAAAATAGAGCATAGAATAGTACAGCACAGGAACAGACTCTTCAGCTCAATATGTCAGTGTTGATCATGATGCAATTTTAAACTAATCCCATCTGCCTGCACATAGCCTGTATCACTTTATGCTCTGCCTATTTGTGTGTCTGTCTAAATGCCTCTTATACATTTCTGTTGTATCTGCTTCTACCACCTCCCCTGGTAGCACAGTCCAGGCATCTACTAACCTCTGTGCAAAAAACTTTTCTCGCACATCTCCTTTAAACTTTTCCCTTCTTGTCTTAAACCTATGCCCCTAGTGGTTGACATTTCCACCCTGGGAAAAAGCCTCTGAACTACCCATGTCTCTCAACATTTTATCTACTTCTGTCAGCTCATCCCTCAGCCTCCAATGCTCTAAAGAAAACAATCCAAGTTTGTCAACTTCTCCTTATAGCTAGTACACTCCAATTCAGGCAATATCCTGACAAAACGTCTTCTTTACCCTCTCCATGGTCTCCATATCCTTCATACAGTGTGGCGACCAGAACTGCACACAATGCTCCCAAATGTGGCCTAACTGAAGTCTTACACAGCTGCAACATGACTTGCCAACTTTTGTACTCAATGCCCTGTTTAATGAAGGCAAACATGCCATATGCCTTTTCTACCACCTTATCCATTTGCATTAGAACTGATAGAACACAAACTGAGGGTCGGTGAGCATATTCTGATTGGGTAAGTGCTGCTTGTCAAAAATCCCTTCCATCATTTTACTTGTGGTCAAGAGCAGGCAGATGGGGCAGTCATTGACTGGGTTAGATTTGTCTGCTGTGTGTAGGTGGATATACCTGAGCAAATTTCCAGGTAAATGTTAGTGTTGTAGCTGTTTTGGAACAGCTTGCGAGGGGTATAACTGGAATGTAGGTCTTCACTCCTATTGCTGGACTATAATCAGAGCCTATCGCCTTTGCAGTATCAGTGCTTCAACTATTTCATGATATCATGTGGAGTGAATCAATTTGGCTAAAGACTGACATTTGTCATATCGGGGTCCTCAGGAGCCAGCTCTCCCAACTTTAGTATGAGTTCCAGATGTTGGTCATTTGATTCCATTCTTTTTCTTGTACTTCATGTGTGGAAAATGACCAGACTTCAAAACAACTTAATTGGCTATAAAATGCTTTGACATCTCCTGAGGTTAAGAAGATACTACAGTAATGGAAGCTTTTGTGTTTATGATTAGATTAGAGTTGGACTGGAGAGTCTGTTTCCGTGCTGTACATCTTTATGACTCTATGACAGTATGGAAACAGACCATTTGGCCCAACAAGTCCACATCAACCCTCCAAAGTGTAACCTACCCAGACGCATTCCCCTACCCTGTTACCCTACATTTACCCCTGACTAATGCACCTATCTTACACATCCCTGAAGGCTATGGGCAATTTAGCATGGCCAACTCACCTAACTTGCACATCTTTAGATTGTGTGAGGAAACCCACGCAAATATGGGGAGAATGTGCAAACTTCACACAGACAGTCACCCGAGGCGGGAATCAAACTTGAGCCCCTGGAGCTGTGCGACAACAGTGCTAACCACTGAGCCACCATGCGTAAATTGTGTTTATGAAACACATTAAACAAATCATTAACCACTCCTTTATCATGGTTGTGTTATCATAACTAATGTCGGCATGATAATATATGAAATTTGTCCTACAGTAACTAAATCCGAATTAAAACTTTAAAACTTGACAAATACCTATGGTATATTTGTCAATGATATATTTGCATCAGTCTTCTTCATCAATCTGAAATACCATTTCACGGAGTATTAGAATTGTAACAGCATGGAAGCCGACCCTTCGGTCCAACTTATCCATGCTAACCAGATATCCTAAATTAGTCCAGATCCATTTGGCAGTATTTTGCTCATATCCCTCCAAACCTTTCCTATTCAAATACCCATCCAAATACCTTTTAAATGTTGTAATTGTACCAGCCTCCAGAACTTCCTCTGGCAGCTCAATCCATACACGCATCACCCTCTGTGTGAAGAGGTTGCGCCTTTGGTCCCTTCTAAATCTTTTCCCTCTCACCTTAAACCTATGCCGTCTAGTTTTGGACAACTCTACCCTGTGAAAAAGATCTTGGTGATTCACCCTATCCATGCCCCTCATGATATTATAAACCTCCACAAGGCCACCCTTTATCTTCCAAAGCTCCAGGGAAAATAGCCCCAGCCTCTCCCTAAAGCTTGAACCCTCCAACTGCGGCAACATCCTTGTAAATCTTTTCTGCACCCTTGCAAGTTTAACACCATCTTTCCTATGGCAGAAAGCATTGGCATTTTGGATTCAAGTACTAATCAATATTCCTTCTATGTTGTAATGGGAACTAAGCCTGAAGAAAAACTAAAGAAATTGATCGTCGATAGTCACAGGTGAGGTACTGGAAAACTGGAGGTTAGCTAACATGGTGCCAGTATTTAAGAAAGGTGGTAAGGACAAACCAGGGAACTATAGACCAGTGAGTCTGACATGGTGGACAAGTTGTTGGAGGGAATCCTGAGGGACAGGATGTATGTATTTGGAAAGGCAGGTACTGATTAGGGATAATCAAAATGGCTTTGTGCGTGGGAAATCAATGTCTCACAAACTTGACTGAGTTTTTTGAAGAAGTAACAAAGACAATTGATGAGGACAGAGCGGTAAATATGATCTATATGGACTTCAGTAAGCCTTCAACAAGGTTTCCCACGGGAGATTGGTTAGCAAGATTAGATCTCATGGAATAAAGGGAGACCAGCGATTTGGATACAGAACTGGCTCAAAGGTAGAAGACAGAGGATAGTGGTGGTGGATTGGTTTTCAGACTGGAGGCCTGTGACGAGTGGAGTGCCTCAAGGATCCGTGCTGGTTCCACTACTTTTTGTCATTTATATAAATGATTTGGATGCGAGCTTAAGAGGTATAGTTAGTAAGTTTGCAGATGACATCAAAATTGGAGGTGTAGAGGTCAGCAAAGAGGGTTACCTCGGATTACAATGGGATCTTGATCAGATGGGCCAATGGGCTGAGAAGTGGCAGATGGAGTTTAATTCAGATAAATGCGAGGTGCTGCATTTCGGGAAAGCAAATCTTAGCAGGACTTATACACTTAATGATAAGGCCCTAGGGAGTGTTGACCTTATAGAGATTTATAAAATCATGAGGCGCATGGATAGGATAAATAGACAAGGTCTTTTCCCTGGGGTGGGAGAGTCCAAAACTACAGGGCATAGGTTTAGGGCGAGAGGGGAAAGATATAAAAGAGACTTAAGGGGCAGCCTTTGCACTCCAAGGGTGGTACATGTATGGAATGAGCTGCCAGAGGAAGCAGTGGAAGCTCGTACAATTGCAGCATTTAAAAGGCATCTGGATGGGTATATGAATAGGAAGGCTTTAGAGGGATATGGGCCGGGTGCTGGCAGGTGGGACTCGATTGGGTTGGGCTATCTAGTCAGCATGAATGAGTTGGACTGAAGGGTCTGTTTCCATGCTATACATCTCTGTGACTCTATGACCAGAGAATATAAAAATGAATTTGAATATCTGCTCACTCTCATTTGGTAATCTGTATCATTTGCTGTGCATGGACCCTTGCTGTAGGGAAACTAACTGCTGTGACCACCTACATAGCAGTAGTGTTTGAATTACAGACGCAGTTCATTAAAGATGACATTGTTCTTCCTTTGACAATAACACCAAACAGGAGAAGTGAATCTGCAGCAGCTTTAGCCAAGGCCAAATATAAAAATGAATGGTCTAATGCATTGTCATTTTGATGTTTCATCAATCTAATGCCTTCCACATGGAACTTAAATCATGCTGGTCTCTTAATGTTGTTATTCCCTGTCTGTAATTGGGTTACCGTGGACCTCTGCGTCTGATGATCGATGTGTGATTTGAGCAGGTGGTGTGATGAACATCTCTTCCTAATTATCTGTCTGCAGTTCAGGAACAGCTCCTTGGGTGTTAGTGCCTGTGACTGCGGCGATTCATATTCACTGTGTATGATTGAGCTGTTCCATGCAGCTCCCAAGTTGCCATTTGGCCTGGCTTTCCTTGAATGTTTGTACCCTGACCGGTTCTCCAATTCTTAACTCTGGCAATGGTTTGGCAGGCTTGTCAAAATGAAATTTGATTTTCTGCCATTTCATCTTGATTTTGTCACTCACACCTGCTGCTACCTCTGACTTCAGTAGTTTTTTTGATGTTTGGGTGCTTTGTGGAATTAAGTTTTGAATTGAATGATTTTTCAAGGATTCAGTAGGTGTGTTTCTCCACTTGAAGATTGCCTTGAATAGATCTGTGTGGGATTTGCTCAATTTCTTTATGATTCCTCTCAGCCTTTTCATTTGTCTGGGAATAGTGTGGAGATGATGTGTGCTGTTGATTAAATTTTATAATTACTTATGAAATCAGAGTTTTTCACTTGTGAACTGAGGAACATTATCACTCATGACAAGGTTAAAATGCACAATTCCTGAAGTGTGGTTTTAGCCATCAATAATCTCAGTAGTGGTGGTTGAAGTCATCTGTATATTTCCAGGTAGTTTAATTCGTGATCTCCCATGATAAGATAATCATTTCCCGTGAGTGTAAAGAGAACTAATCTCAACTTCATCTAGGATTTTTCTTGCATTATCATGTGTCTTCAGGGCTGTTTAATTTACTTAGTTAGGTACTTGTTACAAACAGTGCACAGACTGCCGTAGCTCATGGTGTTATTATTCATGTTTGGCTTGAATCCACATTTAGCCTTCCTCAGCCTTGACTCAATTCCTTAGTCACTTGTATAGATGCACTTATATGGAAACATCACTCCTCTCAACTTCTTTGGAATAATGACTATACATCCTTTGAAAAACATGCTGTCTTGGGCTGTCAATTCATCTCCATATGCTTTCATAGCCACATAAATGTGTGCATGATGCTCTTGGCCATCCTTTTCTCCTTGCAATACACAAAGGTTAGTGTTTTGTTTGGATAGATTACATAGATAGCTTACACTCAATGTCTCTTCTTGTTTGATGACCATGATAATTAGAGCATGATAATTGCTGCTTCATGTTTAATATGGAAGAATTCACACTCTGTTTTGGCATCCTCCATTTTTTTCCACAGGAGTGCTGTTCTTGACAGCATATTTGCAATCTGTATCTGCTTCCCTCGTTTGCATGTCACTTCCGAATGATATCTCCATAACCAGAGTCACATTCTTTGGAGATATTGGAGATTATAACAATGTAATGAATAAGCTTTGAAGTGACTTATGATCAAACTCAACTGTCTCTTTATTGTTCCAATGATAAATTGATAAAAATGTTCTTGAACAAATACAAAGGCTGAGCACTCTTTCTTGATCTGGGCATTATTTCTTTGTCTTAGTACCCTGGATGCAGAAGCAACTGGTTCTTCTTGCTGCATTAGCATTACACCAAGTTCTGTTTTTGCTGGTGTCAGACTGCAGGGTGACTTCATTTACAGCATAGTATTTCGATCTTCGGGATAGCCTTCACCTCCGTTTGAAGGGTTCATTTTTGGATTGCTATTTTGCACCATGGCAATTAAAGTCTTTGAATGTCACAATATTTCATAACACATCGATGTCTGACACTGTATGTTGACGTAATGTTCTCCTTCTGCAGCCCTCAGTCCCACAATTACAAACCACGTCTCACCTATTGACTTGACTGAATCCACCTGTCAATATAGTGTATAGTGATTCGACAGAATTTTCAGCTGATGTCTCTTCAGTGGTCATCTGTATCTGCTTGTTGAGCTTTTTTACAAGACACTTGTATGCAAAATGTTTCAGCTTCTTGCACTGAGAACACTGGTTTGCGTATGCTGGAGATACCTTCTTCCTTTTGACATGTTGACCTTCACTGTATTTGCATTTTGTCTTTGTCTGTAATTGTTCTGTCCTTTATGAAGGAGCATCTGTTAGCATAAGGCAAGCCCTGGTCTGTTCTTCTATGAACATGCTGATTTACAATCTTGTCACTTCTGTGCATGTTAATTGCTCTCCTAAGTGAAAGTTCCTCCTGTCTCAATAGGCATGCCCTCACTTCAGGCTGTCTTACACCTAATACAATCCCAATTTTAATTAGGTCATGCTGTAATTGCACATATTCACAGGTTTCTGAAAGCTGAGTTAATGACATTATATATTGATCAATGGGCTCCTTTTCAGTTTGGTTCTTCAGATTGAGTACATCCTGTTCGTGCAAAATGTTCACTGGAGTCCAAGACATGCCTTCAAAGCTTTTAAAATTTCTATCATGTATTTTTTCAGACAGATTTCGACTGGAATATATTTTGAAACAGCCTCCTTCCAACAGTAATAAAATTAGATTGACTTTTAACTGTTCTTGCTCAGCAAATCAGTTACTATTTCATAATTCTGCCATTGTGCATTGAAGAATTTTCAACTTTGCTTCATATTTCTTGTTGCTTGAACAAGAACTGTTAAGTGAGAAAATCTACATCACTTTCTCTTGATCAGTGTTTTTACCTGTGGCTTGCTTTAATCTTTGACATTTTTAAAAATTATTTTAGTGCCTGCTCACAGCTCTACACATACTGGTGACTCTTTATTGGTGTTCTTTCGTACAGCTCTGCAACATTCACCTCAGTGTCACTTCAGATGCTATACTTCGTGTGTACAATGCAACACTGTTCAACACAACATCTTTATCGAATTGAACTTAAAGGGTCTCCATATAGTGTGTCTACCGCATGGTAGAGGCCATGTGACTACAGAAGATTAATTATGAAGGACATTTGTATGTGATTGCATTTCAATGCAAATGAGCTAGGTTTGTGTATCTGCTAGAGTTTAGAGATAAGAGGATGACATGATTGAAGCATCCAAGATTCTAAGGGGTATTCTTCTAGGAGAAAGTGAGGACTGCAGATGCTGGAGATCAGAGCTGAAAATGTGTTGCTGGAAAAGCGCAGCAGGTCAGGCAGCATCCAAGGAGCAGAAGAATCGACGTTTCGGGCATGAGCCCTTCTTCAGGATTCCTGAAGAAGGGCTCATTCCCGAAACGTCGATTCTCCTGCTCCTTGGATTCTTCCTGACCTGCTGCGCTTCTAAGGGGTATTAACAGGATACATGTGGAAAGGATGTTTTCCCTTATGGAAGAGTCTAGAACTCTTTAAAATTAACAGGTTATGCATTTAAGAAGGAAGAAAGAGGGAAACCTGTTTTGCTGAGAGATTCACAAATCTTTGGAACTCTTTTCCTGAATAGGCAGGGGAATCAGGTTATTTGAGTATTTTGAAGACAAAGGTAAATAGGTTCTTGGTAAGCAACGTGATGAATGGCTATCAGGGATAGGCCAGAATGTGGAGTTGCAGTCAGACCTGTCATGACCTTATTAAATAGTGGAGCAGTTTCAAGGGGGCTTACCTACTTCTGTTCCTTAATTGTATGTGCGAAAACACCTTGTCAAAAGAGATACATGAGGCTGGAAATGGAGGAACATAGAGATAATAGAGATAATAGAGAATTGTGGGTCTGAAAGTGGTTACGTTAATCAAGAGGGGGCAGACATTGATTCAACCACCTTTCCAGGGAACTACAGTGACATAGAAGGCGAAGAGCACGGATGAGTTCTACACAACCAAAAACAATCATCAAAAGGTTCAGCTGAAAGAATATTGATTATAGATAACTGACATCTAAAACTACATACTGTCTTCCATTATTAATTCCATCGGCACACATTGTGAGACATTTTGTTACATTAAAAAGACTATTTAAAGAAAAGTTGTTGTGTTATGTGAAATACCATCTTACTGGTATATAAGAGAGCCAGGAGGTAAGTCTACAAATTAGATGTCTCCTATACAATTGATTGTGAGCAGCCCATGTATATTTCCCCATCAGCAGATCAGCTTGTTAGGTGTCAGTGGCCCTATATTTCTTTCTCTCTAAGTGGCAACAGCCTCCCACTATATTGCTGCAGTCCCCAGAGAAATTTACGCTATATTTTATGCCAGGCTTCTCCTGGTGGTACTTCCTCCATTCTCCAATATCCATATGCTGTGCTGGAGGTGCAGTTTCATGGGAGTGTATAGAACTAGGGCAACAATTATATCTTACAAGTGGTGTTTGCCTGACTCGATAGCTTTTTATGTGTTCATGGCTTACACAGACTCTGAACACACAATGTTCAGTCACAATTGTTGGGCAACCTTGGAAACCATTGAATTGATCCGTAATTTCTCAGAAACTTGCAAACATCCAGTGACACAATTCTGCAAGATTCTGACCTTAGCTGAATTGCCATTGAACACAGCATTTCTATTAATCTTACATTGTTACAGACTCCACACAGTGATGACCCAATTTTTACTTTTCAAAATGTGAACTGTCTCTCCACGCGATCCTTGATGAAAAGAGTTCACGCTACTTTGAGCTGTCAGTAATTATTATTAAAGGAAAAATGTCTTCTTTCTGTCAGCTCGCATTGTATTGAAACCTTAATCCTCCAGGGCACTGCAGCTAATTAATCTGGAGCATATGGAATATTTTATTTCAAATGCTATAAATATCTTCACTTGCTGTATTCTTTGAATGCATTGACAGAAAGAAAAGGACTTGCATTCGTAAAGTCTTTCATGACTTTGGAATGTCTCAAAGCCAACAACAAAGTAGCCATGTTGCAATGCAGGAACTACAGCAATGAAAGTACACTTAGCAAGCTCCTCCAAGCAGAAATGAGACTAGTGACCAGATAGTCTATTTTAGTGATATCATTAAAGGATAAATAATGGGCAAAACACTGGGGGACCTCTCCTGCCTCTCCTCACAATAATTCAATAGGATCTGTTTTATATCCACCAGAAAGAACAGGCAGGAATTGTTAGCAGCCAAAATCCTCTTCTGCATCAAAGTTATCTTGAACTCAAATTTTATTGACTTCCACAAATTTAATTTGTAACAAAAATGAGATGTTTTTCAATACCTGCAGTCAATGTTTGAGTTCAGATTGGAGAAGTCATTCCATATTCAACATCATTAACCAAACAATTTTTGGGAATTAGTAATTGCTGGCTACTGAAACAAGCCTAAACCCAAGAAGACTGGAATAAGACAAGATAACGCTGTAAGTTCACAGCAGACAGATCTGTAAAGAAAGGAAGACCAGGTCATTAACTTGCAGGCAGGTTACCCTCTTCATGAGAGCATACACCTGAGAAAACATAACATTTTACTGATTCTGTTGATTCATAACAGCAAGGAAATGAAGGAGTGCTTATAAGAACCTGAGACATTAGACTGAACTTGACTAAATCAATGACATTAGGGAAAATGCATGTAGCTTTTTTACCTCTGGGCCAAAAGGTTCAAGTTCCACCCTCTCCAGTCATGTCTGAACAACCTGATTCAAAATATCAAAAAGAATAATAAATCAAACTGAGAGGTGATACTTAGCAGGGGAACACTGAACAGGTTGCAGTCATTTTATCTTGATTACAGCCCGAGATGATTAAAGGTTTTGTACAGAAGCTGTAGAATGATATTTCTCCTATAGACAAAGTTAAAACTAGAACTAGAAATATGCAATAATCACTTATAAATCTTTTTAGTGGATTTCTTTTAGAATAAAAATCCTTACAATGTTGAAACAGGCCCTTCAGCCCAACAAGTCCACACTGCCCCTCCAAAGAATATCCCACCCAGACCCATTACTCTAAATTTCCCCTGACTAATGCACCTAACCTATACTTCTCTGAACACTATGCGGCCATTTAGCTTGGCCAGTTCACCTAACCAGCACATCTTTGGACTATGGGAGGAAACCGGAGCATTCAGAGAAAACCCATGCAGACACGGGGAGAATGTGTGAACTCCACACAGACAGTCGCCTGAGACTGGAATTGAACTCAGGTCCCTGGTGCTGTGAGGCAGCAGTACTAACCACTGAGCCACTGTGCTGCTTTAGCTAGAGAATGGTTAAGGTTGTGGAATATTTGAAAGGATTAGCTTAGATAGCATGAATAACATGGTTTAAAGTGAGAGAGGAAAGATTTAAAAGGGAACTAAGGGGCGACTTTTTCACGCAGAGGGTGGTACGTGTATGGAATGAGCTGCCAGAGGAAGTGGTGGAGGCTGGTACAATTGCAACATTTAAGGGGCATTTGGCTGGGTATATGAATAGAGATGGAAATGTGTTGCTGGAAAAGCGCAGCAGGTCAGGCAGCATCTAGGGAACAGGAGAATCGACGTTTCGGGCATTAGCCCTTCTTCAGGAAGGGCTAATGCCTGGGTATATGAATAGGCAGGGTTTGAAGGAATATAGACCGGGTGCTGGCAGGTGGGACTAGATTGGGTTGGGATATCTGGTCGGCATGGACGGGTTAGACCGAAGAGTCTGTTTCCGTGCTGTACATCTCTATGACTCTAAATGGGACTACATTACATTTGGATATCTGATCGGCATGGAAGAGTTGGACGAAATGGTTTGATTCTGTGCTGTATATCTCCATAACTCTATGACTGTAGAGACATTTAAGAGGAAGCTGGATGAGTACATGAGGGAGAAAGGAACAGAGTGATATACTGATAGGGTCAGGTGAAGAACAATGGAAAGAAGCTTATGAGAGTATAAACAGCAATACAGACTTGAATGCCCTGCTTCTAGGTTATAGATTCCGTGTAATTACATGTAAACTTTACCAGATCTAATGCACCGTCATTTTGCAAGATAGGTTGGAAAAGTGAATGGTCTGATTTGCACTCAAATCTGTAACCTAATCTAAAATGTAAGTACTGTACTCTTCAATGCAACTTTACTGCTTGTATCTCATGCTCAATTTAATCTGCACTTACATGACTTGAATCATAAATAATTTAACACCCTTGTGCCATACAGTGGGAAGAAAAAGTGAGAAAGAATTGTGTGACCGCCTCAACATTGTTTATCATAATTTAGAATTTCACAGCACAGAAGCTGGTCATTTGTCTGACTGATCCACGCCAGCTTCATGGGCCTCTTCTCTTGCCTATTTTCTTTCACAATCAGTATATCATTCTACTCTTTTCTCCCATGAGTTTATCTAGCTCTGTTCTGTGATTCTGGTCATTCTTCATGTCTCTCACTTGCCTATTACTGGGTGTCCATTTTGTATTGTAACTAAAGGCTTAAATAAAGCCGTACTTAAACCTTTCTCTCTATGCACTAATTTTATCCATTACCTGTGCACCCACAGTTTAAGTGAGGAAGCTGCAGTGAAAAAGATTAATAAATATATTTTCAAAAAGACACAAGAACTTAATAACATGCAAAGATTACTTGAGATGAATTCAGCAGAAAAGTTGTAAATCATAAAACCTCTACAGAATGAAAACAGGCCATTTGGCCCAACAAGTCCACACTTACCCTCAGAAGAGTATCCCAGCCCCATTCCCCATAACTAATACATCTAACCTACAGATCCCTGAACGCTATGGGCAATGTAGCATGGGCAATTCACCTAATCTGCACACCATTGGTCTGTAGGAAGAAATCAGAGCACCTAGAGATAATCCACGCAGACAGATAGTGAACGTGCAAACTTCACACAGACAGTCGCCTGAGGCTGGGATTAAACCCGAGTCCTTGGCGCTGTGAGGAAGCAGTGCTAACCCCTGAGCCACCGTGCTCCCCCAAAGGTTGCACATGCCCCACTGAGACTTGAACTCACAACCCCTGATTTACAAGGCCAGTGCTCAAACCACTGAACTACAGAATCATTGCAAAGCGGTTGTAAAATGGTGTAATTTAAGTGCCCAAGTATAACATAGTAAAAATGATTAAACCTGGCATGCACCAGGAATCTACATTACCAGTAAATGAAAAATGCCTGTCAACAGAAGAAAGACTGACTTTAGTACCATTCAATCATTTGAGTCTTGTCAATAGGAAATGATCCTGGAACCACACGCAAGTCTTGACAAGCCAAAAGGATCATTTCAGTGAACCCTGTGGACAGGGACTATTGAACTGCCTGGTTTTTCCCTCCAACCACTGCACTCAATTTTTTTTGTGTCTGCCTGTGACAGTCTGTGTGTGTACATATATAGAGTAAGTTTAATAAGAGGGTTAGAGTTTTACCCGGTAGTGTTATATGTCAACAGTTTATAGTTGTTCTAGTTAAACTTATTTATTCATAATAATTATAAATTCTTGTTAAGTACAGAAACCTGTCTGAGTTTTCTGTCAAACTGAGTCTAAACAACAGGTAAATCGATGCATTTTGTCAACTTTATAAAATCTCTAACTTTTGCGATGACTCTGGGAATAGTGGTGCTTGAGTGTGCCACCCTAGTGAGGTGTAACAGGGATGTCCAGTATCCCTACATGATGTTCCACGTTATACTTACGGCCGAGTACAGAGGCATGTTCTTCTGCTTGGAGCTGAGGTTGGTACCAGGTCTCTGAGGTGCCTCAGACCTGAGATGGAGCTTCCCTTGAATAGCTGCAGAGATGTATTAGTGATGTGCTCACCAGATGATGCCCCTGAATCTAGTCTAGGCAGAGAAGACACTGAGGTGGTATTGTCTGAGCTGGTAGAGGAGTGCAGGTGAATGTGATGCTGAGGTTTCAGAACAATCATGTCAGAGATGGTGCTTCTAGGAAGAGGCTACACATCTCATTCTCTTGGCTATGTGGTGTTGGCCAATCATACCTGTAGAGGAGAAGAGAAAGAATAAGCTGGTGAAGATGCACAATCCCTCACGTAGATGAACATTTGGAACTGCACATCTGAGAATAGCAGATGTAACATCCCTTAGTGTCTTCTCCTGCCATTCTAACCTTGTTATTGGCTCAGGACTGGTCACTGCCTTCGCCCATCACTTTGCTGTCTAGTCCATATAGTGGAAGAAGATTCAGCAATTCTGGCCCTTACCCTTTCTTGTCCCGCAATCAGAGAAGGAGAAAATTGCATGTGATTGGAATTGGTGCAGGAACACTTTATGACCTTACGTTGTCATACCAGAAGCCAAGTGTTTAGCAAGTGCAGCACCATGGAAATAGAACACTGAGAGCATAAGGTGTGAGCCCTTCAAAGCAAATCATCTATGAGAAACTGAGTCTTGCAGGCTGATGGCTGAGTTCGACTGAGTAATGCCTTATGGCCTTGACCATGCAATGAAGAGTGTGGGAAGTCAGTCAGGAATGATGAATGATTTATTTATTGTCACTTGCATTTTCCAGTGAATAATACAGTAAAATACAGTAAAAAGCTTCAACAGTTGCCACAATCTGTCACCATTTTGAATAGTTTAAGAATAAAAAGGATGAAAAATAGTTAATAGATAAATGTGAGATGCTACATTTTGTAAAGCAAATCAGGTAAGGACTTATACACTTAATGTAAAGGTCTTGAGGAGTGTTGCTGAACAAAGAGACCTTGGAATGCAGGTTAATTTTTCTTTAAAGTGGAGTCGCAAGTAAATAGGATAGTGAAGAAGACATTTGCAATGCTTTTCTTTATTGGTCAGAGCATCAAGTATTGGAGTTGGGAAGTCATGTTGCGGCTGTACAGGACATTGGTTTGGCCACTTTTGGAATATCGTGTGCAATTCTGGTCTCCTTCCTATCGGAAAGATGTTGGGAAACTTGAAACGGTTTGGAAAAGATTTACAAGGATGTTGCCAGGGTTGGAAGATTTGAGCTACAGGGAGAGCTTGAATAGGCTGGGGTTGTTTTCCCTGGATTGTCAGAGCTAAGGGGTGACCTTGTGGAGGTTTATAAAATCATGATAGGGTGAATAGACAAGGTCTTTTCTCTGGGGTGGGGGAGCCCAGAACTAGAGGGCATAGTTTTAGGGTGAGAGGGGAAAGATTTAAAAGGGACCTAAGGGGCAATGTTTTCACACAAAGGGTGGTGTGTATATGGAATGAGCTGCCAGAGGAAGTGGTGGAGGCTGGTACAATTACAGCATTTAAAAGGCATCTGGATGGTTATATGAATAGGAAGGAGTTGGAGGGATATGGGCCAAATGCTGGCAAATTGGACTAGATTGATGTAGGATATCTGGTTGGCATGGACGAGTTGGATCGAAGGGTCTGTTTCCGTGCTGTACATCTCTATGTCTGAGAGTCCTAAGCCAGATCACTAATGACACCTGTGCTGCTACCCCCTCCTCCATCACCTCGCTGCCTTCTACACCAGACCCACCAATGTATGATTCATCACTCTTCCTGCCAGGGTTCACACTGGCACTGACTGAGCTTACCTGGGTCTAATAGGATCTGCCGTTCCCCGGGAATAGCACTCCCCTGGTTTCCCAAATGGTGTTGAGCAGATAGCTGGTGAGGTTTTGGTAAGGTGACTTGTTCTTGTTCTATATTGGTGGGGGGTGGGGGAGCCTAGGCGGACTCCCCTGGTGCTGCAGTTTTGCAGAGATTGAAGGGATGCCCTGTATGGCCTTTATGTACACCACTAGAAAGATCCTGGCAGGAACAAGAACAAGTACCTCCTCCCCATCCACAGTGTGACTCACTTCCATACAAAATAAGCTGAAAAAATGTGCAATCGTGCAAGAAAATTCAATCCTGGGTCAAGATGGGATTGATGTCCTCTAAGATGCCTGACGTCCTTCTTTAACTTCAAATGGAAAATCCTGGCTGTGGTGTTTGAAACGAAAAGCAGAATTGAATGAGGTCTGTGACAGTACGTAAGAGCATTAGCCTTTCACTGCTGTTATTAAACTTCACAATGGCCTGCTGAAGCTTATTTTGTTGCCATAACAACGCGAGAGCACCAGTTATCATTGGTACAGCTACTGGTTGGTGAACTGCTTATCATTGTTAGGGGGATATCAGTGATTCTGGTTGGTGGAACATTCTGGTTTGTATAGATAACATTTGGAAAATACACAATCAACTATATATTAGACATATAAATAAACTTTATCTGATTTATGTAATGTTTAATTTGCTTGTCTTTTTCTCACATCTCTACTTTTCCCAATAATAATTTGAAACTTACAGCTACAGTCAACGAGTCTTTCGGTTTCTTCGTGAGTTTTCATAATTAAGTATATCATTCTGGTGTCCAAGGTAATTTGGCCTGTATAAAGGTATTGATGTAGGTATGCAATATTTCCCTTTCATAAGTTAGACTCAACTACCAACAACAAATGACAACTGTGGGAAAAAAAAACAACTATCGACAAACAGCATCAACTGTTGCCAACTGGTCCGTTTCCAAATAGCAGAGAATTAACTGGTCTGATCAACCTGTATGACTCTTCATTTCAAGCCATTCCTTCTGAAGCTTAAAGAGTCACTGTTCTACATCTTGAGCCAACCAATTAGCTCTGAAAGCAATAGGAACAATACCCTATCAGACGTTATGAACTATTTTACTGTTATCAGTGATGTGTGTCTTTGCATTGTGACAGAAGGGCTTAATTGTTGTTTCATCACCATTAATGTGATTCAGTAGATTGTGACATTCCTTCAAATGTATTAAATAATCATTTGTGATATCAGTTAGAAGGAGTGTAAGATTCTAGTCTCAGAAGTTATCGATTGGAACTCGTGTATATAGGCCAATGATAATTTTTTTTATGATTTGGAGATGCCGGTGTTGGACTGGGGTGTACAAAGTTAAAAATCACACAATACCAGGTTATAGTCCAACAGGTTTAATTGGAAGCACACTAGCTTTCGGAGCGCCGCTCCTTCAGTCTATCACCTGATGAAGGAGCACCACTCCGAAAGCTAGTGTGCTTCCAACTAAACCTGTTGGACTATAACCTAGTGTTGTGTGATTTTTAACTTTTTTTTAGATTGCTTTTAAGAAGGGACATAAGGATGGTTGCACAACACAGGATTGCTGGGCTCAGTTACTGGTTAATGCCATAAGACCAGGGATTTGCCTAATGAAGTGAAATTGAGCAGATTGGACCTATACTCTCTGCTGTTTAGAAAAATGAGATGTGTTCTAATTGAGGTACAGTATATAGGATGCTGAAAGGGATTGACAAAGTAAAAATAGAAAGGAAGTTTTCTTTATGTGAAGCAATTTAGAATGAGAGGCTTTAGGATAAGGGGTAGAAACAGAGATGAAGAGAAATTAATTTTCTGAAATGGTCATGTATCTGTGGAATTCACTAACCCCAGAGTATGGTGGATGCTGGGATATTGAGTAAATTTATGAGGGGACAGACAGATTTTTGATGGGTTGGAGGGTTAAGACAGTGACCAGGAAAGGAGTTGTTGCCAAGATGAAATCACACATAATTGTATTAAATGACAGAGCAGGTTTGCGAGACAGAATTGCCTACTACTCCTGCTCCTAGTTCTTATGTTCTTATAGTTATCGATTGGAACTCATGTATATAGGCCAATGATTATATTTTTATGATTTGGAGATGCCGGTATTGGACTGGGGTGTACAAAGTTAAAAATCACACAACACCAGGTCTCCAAATCATGACTTTTATTCAGAAGTGTACCTGCAAAGCCCAATACATAACCATGTAACCCAAAAGGTAATCCAAAGCTCGAATATCCAGAGTCTTTCTTTTATAGGAACTAAATTATGGGTTTGCTGGAAATAGGTGAACAATAGTTGTCTTTATTACTGTAGGAATTTGCCAGCAATCTGTTAGGAAGAAGACACACACACACACACACACACACACAAGTTTCTGGACAATTTGCTCTGATCTGCTGTCAACATTGTGAAAATTGGATCTCACCTTCAGTTTCCGCTAGAATTTTAAGATGTGACTGCATTTACACATTGATTGCCATTACACTCATTGAGGAGTTAATTCTCATTAACTGCAGGAATGTCCTTTTAACAGTACAAAAATTCATAATAACTCCAAACAATCTCTTTAATTCAAATAGTGAACAATGAACTGCGTGCAGTTTCATTCCTTCAGGTTGCAAGTTCTTGTTAGAGGTTTTAAAAAAGTACACTTTACATTTTGGTACTTTTTCATATCTCTACTACTTTTCTTTCTCTCCTGCCTAATTTTCCTTTCCTTGTCTTTGTTTCTCTTCACCTAAATGATTCAATACACGATTTGGCATTGAATTCACCGACTGCAATTCACCTCCAAGTATTTTGTTTGTTTCTCAGTTCTTAAAACTCAGCAGGTAAGGAGACTGTTGGGGTGTAACTCACTGAAGTCCTAAATGCTCTGTTGCACTCACTGTGTAGTTATCGCCTTGCATTTCAAGTAATTTAATAGATTAAAATAAAACTGAAAACTAACAGTACATGCAATAAAACTCTGTCTAAGCAAAATTTGGCTCATTTGTGCTTTCGTGCTTCAATGTCAATTTTTTCTCTCTTATGCAATTCCTCAGTGAGATTTTGCCTCACATGGCAAATCTGGTTTGATGAGAACACATGAACATCACTGAGTTATTTTAGAAAGTGCTGAGTAGATGAATGAAGTAATTTCACCAACTTCAATAGCTTGTTTCTGCAAACAATAATAAACCACACTCTTTGACCTTCTAAGAGTCTGACATTTCCTTTTGACCCAACCTTAGATCTCCAGATACCTTCTAACTGCAGGAAACTGAACTGCTGCATATTAAATTCAAGATTTGGTTTAAATCCTGTGATCTCTGCCCCATATTGTCAAAGAGGACCAGACAGATTTTATAGGGGGCCGTAGGTCCTCTAATAATATTGGAAGGTTGCTGAATATGGTCTAAGTTTGTCAGCAACAATTGATCCAGGGGTTGGTGATTTCCTTAGATGCAGAGAAAGGATTTGACCGGGTGGAATGGCCATATCTCTTTTATGTCTTAGAGGGGTTTGGGTTGGATGGGGTGTTTGCTAGGTGAGTGGAGGTTTCATATCGCCACCCTTTAGTCACAGTCATCACCAATATGGTGAAGTCTAGAAATTTTAGGATTGGCAGGGGTGATAGTCAAGGCCCCCTTTTGTTTACGTTGGTGATAGAGCCGCTGGCAGAGGCCATTCGTCAGAACGTCCACATAACCGCTCCGGAAGTGGGATCGAGGGTACACAAGATTACACTATATGCAGATGATGTCCTTCTGTTTTTATCGGACCCGATGACCTCTGTACCCATCTGATAGAATGTATTAATTCACTTGGGGCTATTTCAGGATATATGATCAACTTCGCAAAATCGGAGGCTATGCTAATAAATAAAATTACAAAAAAATTCTATGATCTCTTGTTGAAAACTAACTGCCCTTTTATCCTTTTGTCGTTAGTTTTCTCCTTTTTAGGATGGAGGGGAGGGGAGCTCACAACTTTACGTCTATTCAGTAATTTACTTGGTGCTGACAGTAATACCAAATATCACACTTTCCTCATCCAATCTCAACTTTGGAGTGGGAATTTATAGAGAGCAGCTCAGGATATCTACCATTGTTCATTCAATTTCCCTGCCATGGAAGATCAGTGGAACCACAAGGGATGTGATTAGGGAAGTATAAGGGAGCCTTGGGGTTATGTTGAATACACAAGCAGGGAAGTCATGCTAAATGTTTACAAATCTCTGCTTGTAGGCCTCAGCTGGAATATTGTGTAGAATTCTGCGCTTCACACTTCAGAAAGAATGGGAGGGCACAGAGGAGAGTTCCCAGGGCAATACCAGGGTTCAGGAGCTTCAGTTATGTGCAGAGATTGGCAAAATTGGATGGTTCTCCTTACAGCATTAAAGTTTAAAGAGAGACCTAAGGGAGATGTTGAAAATTATGAGGGGTTTTGATAGGGCTCGCATACAGAGATGGTTTCTTCCAGAACATGAGGCCAAATTTCAGAGATTTAAAATAAATCAGAAAAATAATTTAAGAGGAAATGAAAAATGTCTTTATTTTGGTGGTTATTAAGATCTGGAATGCATGATCTGTTGGAATCACATTCAATAATAATTTTCAAAAAACAATTGGACATGTATTTCAAGTGAACCAATTTGCAGGGTTATGGGGATAAAGCTGGGCCACAGGGCTAAATTAGATAGCTCTTTCAAAGAACCTGCAAATTAGGTTAGATTAGATTTCCTATAATGAGGGAACAGGCCCTTTGGCCCTATCAGTCCATACTGACCTTCTGAAGAGTAACCCACCCAGACCCATTTCCCTCTGACTAACACTATGGGCAATTTAACATGGCCAATTCACCTGACCTGCACATCTTTAGACTGTGGGAGGAAACCAGAGCACCCGGAGGAAACCCACGCAGACACGAGGAGAATGTGCAAACTCCACACAGACAGTCGCCCGAGGCTGGAATCGAACCTGGGATCCTGGCACTGTGAGTTCGATTCCAGCCTCGGGTGACTGTCTATGTGGAGTTTGCACATTCTCCTCGTGTCTGCGTGGGTTTCCTCCCGATGCTACTGTTTAGACTGGTAGGGCCGAAGGGCCTGTTCCCTCATTATAGGAAATCTAATCTAACCTAATCTAATATAAACAGAAGTGGCAACGATATTCATAGAGACAGCCTCATTAACAATGGGAATTGAGGGATCATCAACTCTGGTTGGACAAATGTCTCATGACTTTCAATTGCTCCCACCACCCCTCCTCCTTATCTGATGAAAAATTTTCATTTTTCCTGGCAGTGTCACTTTATCATTCTTGCTTTGTCATCTTCAGCCTTTCACTATATGCCTGTGGACTGTGGTTTCTTGGGCAGCACACCCAGTCTTTGTTTGAGGTTATGGGTTCAAGACCCACTCCTGAGCAGGTAATCCAGTCTGACAACATGTCTTATGGACAATAAAGTGTTGAACTGAGGGTGTGCTGTAGTGTGCTACCTTTTGCCAGATGTAAAAGATCCCATGGCAGTATTTTGAAGCGAAAGAAAAGTTTTACTGGTGTCCTAACTAACATGACTAAAAACAGATTATCCAATGCTGTTTGTGGTAGCTTGCTGAGTGAAAATTGAGTTGTGTGCTTTCTGTATTAAAATAACACTTCAAAACTATTTTGGGACAGTAAAATGCAGTGAATAAATGTAAGATTTATTTTTTTCTTACATGACAGTGCAAATACCTGTAATAACATCTCTGGGCCATTCTGTTGTAAATATATTTGACATACTCAACTATGCTTCATGTAAATCTGACATGAAGTACTTCGGCTCAGCTGCAAAATCACATTATAGAATCCTGACTTCCTTGAGGTTTGAGTGGCACATTTGTGTGGACTGAATAATTTGATATTTCACGGGCCATATTTAGAATATCATTTAACGTACGTGAATTGACAGTTTCCACAGCACATGTGCCACCTAGCAGCACCAACTGGAAAAGCATTGATCTCCTCAGAATCCAACTTCAACAACAAACCTGCATTGGTATAGCACCTCTAACATCCCAGGGCACATCAGCTGAGTGCAGTCAGACAAAAGAAATGACCGCCCATGTTGCTGCCCTCTTTCCAAACTGACATGGGACCAGCCATGCCTCAGTGGGTAGCGCTCTCATTTCTAAATGGGAAGGACGTTGGTCACCTTAGAGATCTGACTCAATTATGGCATAGACCCAACAGAGCACTTGGCCTCCTTCTGTACTCAACGAACACAAAATCTCTGCTGAGGCTCCAGAGCCGCATTCTCTAAGGTGCCACCTCCTGGATGAAATGTTAACTTACGGCCCCATCTGCCATCTCAGGTGGATGTCAGTGATTCAATAATATTGGTCTGAAGATTAACTTGATGAGGGAGTACAGGGTCAAGGTGATGGAGTCCTGCACGGTGACCTTATCAACATTCATTCCTTGACCAAACATCATTCAAAAAGATTATGGGGGCACTGTCGAATTTCTGTTTGTAGGATCATACTGTGCATAGATTGGCTGCTGTGCTTGCAATGAAACAGCAGTGGCTATGCTTCAAAAGCTTTGAAATCAATGTGCTTTGAAGCATTCTGAGGTTGCGAAAGATGCTTTAAAATCTCTGCCTTCTCAAAGACTGAACTCAGTTTTCATGGTGAAAATTAGGACTGATTCAAAGCAAATCCTTAATGACCCCTTTTTTAAAGCATCTTAATTGGCCTGCTCATTCCTGAGGATGGATTTGTGAGCCTATCCTCTCCCCATGTCTCTTCCCTCTTCTCAGCTCACAGAAATCACAATCATCATGAACAGAAGAGCCATCATACAAGGTGCCAGCAACAACTTTTTTTTTGCCCACCTCCCTCCTTATAGACCTGCTCATG
The DNA here is from genome assembly GCF_037043375.1 of Chiloscyllium plagiosum. NCBI lineage: Eukaryota > Metazoa > Chordata > Chondrichthyes > Orectolobiformes > Hemiscylliidae > Chiloscyllium > Chiloscyllium plagiosum. Next base: position 47,176,177 of record NW_028270142.1, read on the forward strand.
GAAGCGAACATCCAATCCAAGGTTTCTCCACTGAAGCTAAGAGATTCCACAATGATGACCGTGTTAAAAATCACACAACACCAGGCACCTCCACATAACGATGACCATGACAGTTCAGAAACCACTCACTGGGCTGACTCCTTGGATGAAAGGTTTGGCTTTAGAGGTGAGGTTAAGCAGGTTAGGCCTATACTGATCAGAGTTCAGAACAGTAAGAAGTGATCTTATTGAAGTATATAAGATGCGGAGCGAGCTTGACAAGGTAAGTGTTGTGTTATAACTCACTAGGACTGCACGCTGGAAATCAAGCCTCACTGTTCCTGGGCTTGTCACAAAAGTTAAAAATTGGTTCAAAGTTGGAAAAGCCTGTAATTTATCCATTTGATAGCAGAAAATACAGACCAGGTTACTGAACTTAACATGAGCTACGATTTATTACAAATAAATAGATTCTAACCACAGCTAAACAGCTATGAACTGTCAACATACTTATTAAAACTGTAACCCCTTTCTAAACAAAACCCTAGACACAGGCCAAACAACTTTGGTGTTATGAGTTGAAAGGAAAATATATGTTGGAGACAGTTCAATGGCACCAGCTCTCAAGATTTGATGTGGGGAATCCTTTTGTTTCTCAAGTCTTTCAGTGTACTAAACATTTCCTTCAGGATCATTCACTTCTTCACAGGAGGCAAAGAGGGCCTCGTTCACAAATGGCTAATCTCTGATTTATTAGTTAAAGGCAACAGCTTACAGCAACTGATAGGAGAGAAACTAATCTTTCTTTAGCTTCAGGTGTTTATTCGATGGGGGGGGGGATGGTGGGGAGAGAGAGAGAGAGAGAGAGACATACCATCTCCCCCTCCAGAGGTCCAAGAGGTTCTCACTGTATCATTCATACCCACAAGCTGTCCAAATGCCCAGGTAACAACCAGGGAATTTATCTTTACACTGATCATCTTTGGCATCCACAATTGGTCACAGTTGCATAAATCATTTATCTACAGAGGAACCTTGATTATCCAGCATTCGATTATCTGAATTTCAGATTATCCGGCAAAATCACAAAATCCCGTTGCTTGGCTAAGCTATGTTATCCGGCATTCGATTATCTGGGATTTGATTAATCGAGTGAAATAGTTCCTGCCCATGTCCTTTGGATAACCAAGGGTTCCTCTGTACTTATTAAAAAAAACCCTGAGGAAACTGCAGATGCTGGAAGCCAGGAACAAAAACTGAGATTGGTGGAAAAGCAGCATCTGTGTTGAGAAATCAGAGTTAATGTTTCAGATCGAGTTCTGAGGAAGGGTCACTGGACCCGAAAAGTTAACTTTGATTTCTCTCCACAGATGCTATCAGACCTACTTGTTGCCAGTGAAATCTCACTCAGTATGCGGGCCTCAGTGTGGAACCATCTCCTCTTACACCTTCCCTACTGCTTGTAAAACAAGTGTGAACACAGCTTGCCATGAGTTTCAGTATTTGATTTAAAAAAAAGCAGTTCCTTCCTCAGTCCAATGTTATGAAACAGCCCTCAATCCAATCAGTCCACAATCAAAAATAAAGTAAAATAGAAAGATGTGATCTTTGCAATTGAGAGAATTTTCCTCGTGTGGGGGAACAATTGAGCAAAGTTTCAAATTAAGAGCTTCCTCATTTAAGATGGAAACGAGGAGGAATTGCTTCTCTCAGAGAGTTGTTAGTTTTTATAATTCTCTTTCCCATTGAACAGTGGAGCTGCTTCATTGAATACATTTAAGGCTGTATTCGACAGATTGATCAGTAAGCAAGTCAAAACTTATGGGAGACAGGAAGAAAAGTGGAGCTGAAGCTGTCACATTATTGATTGGCGGAGCATCTCAGAGGACAAAATGACCTATTCCTGCTCCTTTTCCTTATGATCTTAGCACAATGATATTCCAAAACAACTTGATGTTTCTTGCAGCATTTTTGTGATGGTAGTTTAACTCCATAATTAGATTCCTGCTTGAGAATTCACTTGATCTCTTCAATGATTTATCTTAATGCTTTATTGTCAAACTGTAGTGCCAGTCATCTCAAGGTATATAATTGTTTGAATGATGAGGAGGTTTCATTTTCTCTTCAAAATTAAAGCTGGCAACCTTCAATGTTTTAATTCATGTCATATTTTCTTTTGTTTCAAATATACAGTTGCTGATGTACAATTGGAAAATATTAGTATTAAATATTTGAAGATTGACACCGATTCAATATCAGCAAGGTGCAGCTGTTTGTGATCATTCCCATAGAGATTATGGCTCACTACCACCACTTAAATGGACAAATATGATTAATCTGCAGTCTCTATGTGTTGGCATAAGGTTTAATAAGAAATCATATTTCTTATTAAAAAATATATTAAAAAAGCTTATGACTTGCAAACTTGAATATTTCTCATGAATGTAAAGGTTCTTATTATTTCTGAGGCATCCAATGTGTTATAGGCTATAAATCTTTCAGCAGTAACTAGCATCTCCTGTGGCTTTTCTCCCGATGAGTCAGTGGATACCCTGTTGGAGGGAAGAGGTGGTGTAGTGGTGGGGTGACACCAATGAAGTATGGGCTTGGAGCAATGGGTAGCAATGTGAAAGGCATTGGAAAGAAGTATAGCAGGCGTGTTTCAGAATTACTCCCTGGAAGGTGAATAGCATTTTCCTGATGAACTTGCTGACAATATTTGTCTCTCTGTCATGTCTTTGCTATCTACAGACTTGACCATGCTAATGCACCACTGTCCAGCCTCTCACATTCCATCCATATGTAAATTTGCGAGTTCTTAGATTTTCGAGAAGCCCCGCGGATTGGAAAACTGCCAATGTAACACGTTTATTTGAAAACAGGACGAGATGAAAACAGGTAGCTATAGTACATTTAGCTTAACATACGTATTTTGAAAAATGTTAGAATGTATTATAAAGGACGTAATAACAATACATTTAGAAGTATAGGTTATGATCGAGTAGAATAAACATGACAAAGTTACTAGAGTTCTTTGAGGAGGGGAAGCAGTGGATGTGAAAAATCTAGATTTCTCGAAATTATTTAATAAGGTAGCTTACATAAGGCTGTTTCATAAGAGCCCAAGATGATGGTGGTAGTACATTAGCACGGATAGTGGATTGACTAACAAATGGAAGACAGAAAGTTGGGAAGACGGGGCCATTTTGGGGATGGCAACCTGTAACTAGTGAAGTGCCATAGGGATCAGTGCTGGAACTACAGTTATTTACAATACATGTCCATGACTTGGATGAGGAAAGTGAATATACTATTGCCAAATTTTTGATGACATAAAAATAGATAGGAAGAAAAGTGTTGAAGATGAAACAAATCTGTAGAGGGATATAAACAGGTTATTTGAGTAGGCAGAGTCTTGGCAGACAGAATCTAATGTGGGAAATTGTGAAGTTATGCACTTTGGACAGGATGAATAGAGGAGCTGAATATTATTTAAATGAAAAAAAGACTACAGAAAGCTACAGCAAACAATGATTTGAGAGTCAAGATTAGAGTGGTGCTGGAAAAGCACAGTAGGTCAGGCAGCATCTGAGGAGCAGGAAAATCAATGTTTTGGGCAGGAATGTTTCAACAGAAATGAAGGGCTTTTGCCCAAAACATCGATTTTCCTGCTCCTCAGATGCTGCCTGACCTGCTGTGCTTTTCCAGCACCACTCTAGTCTTGACTCCGATCGCTAGCATCTGTAGTCCTCACTTTCACCTTTTGGAGATGTCAGTGTTGGACTGGGGTGTGCAAAGTTAAAAATCACACAACACCAGGTTATAGTCCAACAGGTTTAATTGGAAGCACACTAGCTTTCGGAGCGACGCTCCTTCATCAGGTGATTGTGGAGGGCTCAATCATAACACAGAATTTATAGCAAAAATTTACAGTGTGATGTAACTGAAATTATACATTGAAAAATTGATTGTCTGTTAAGCCTTTCATCTGTTAGAATACAGTGATAGTTTCACTTCTTTCATGTGTAAATCACAAAACCCTTTTTTTAAAAGTTGCATTCTCGGGTTAGCTGTTAACAATGGTGATAGCTAGACAATATGTTGAAGGTGTTGGCCCCCTGTGTTTTCTGTCTATGACCTGATGTTTAGATTGATTCTAATCTAAAAAGTGAGATAACAGAGTTTTACATAAATTCATGCAGTTTTTGAGCTCAGAGTTCTACATGAATGTATGCAGTTTTTGAGCAAAGTGCAATGTAACTCTGCAAGTACAAATTCACCACACAAAATATATGTGTGCATGTGGGTCTTTGTCTGTCTGTGTGTGTGTGTCTGTCTGGGGTGGGGGTTGTGAGTGTGAGAAAGTGTGTGTGTGTGTGTGTAGTGAGTGCAGAGTGTCTTAAGTCTGTGAGGGGGTGCATGTGTGGGAGTGTTTGTGTCTATAAGGGTGTGTGTGGGTGTCTGTGTGCGCATCTGTGTGTACCTGTGTCCGTGTGTATGTGAGAGTGTGTGTGTGTAGGCATATCTGTGTGTGTGTGTGTGTGTGTAGTGCAATGGTGATCACCTGTAATGTGACATGAACCCAAGGTCCTTCAACACCTTCAACATATTGTCTAGCTATCACCATTGTTAACAGCTAACCCGAGAATGCAACTTTTAAAAAAAAGGGTTTTGTGATTTACACATGAAAGAAGTGAAACTATCACTGTATTCTAACAGATGAAAGGCTTAACAGACAATCAATTCTTTAATGTATAATTTCAGTTACATCACACTGCAAATTTTTGCTATAAATTCTGTGCCCTCCACAATCACCTGATGAAGGAGCGTCGCTCCGAAAGCTAGTGTGCTTCCAATTAAACCTGTTGGACTATAACCTGGTGTTGTGTGATTTTTCACTCTCACCTAGTTGATTTTAACCTTACTGTGAATCCTCTTGTAATGATTTGAGAGTCCTTGTTTATAAATCACAAAAAAACTGGCATATCATTTCAGCAGCTAGGAGGGAAAGCAAATGAAACACTGGCCTTTATTTGAAAGGGATAGTGTATAGAAATTGGGAAGTCTTATAAAATTATACAAGGCACTAGTTAGACAGCACTAGGAATACTGTGAACTAAGGAAAGAAATGCTGACAATGGAGCTTGAGAAATTGGGCCTGTACTCATTGGAGTTTAGAAGAATGGTTATGAGGCATGAGGAACAGAAGTGGGGCACATGGTCAGCAACCAATAATGGGGTGGGGTGGTTTCCTGACCCCGAATCACAACTCTAGCCTGATGGGTTGAATAACCTTCTGCTCTGCCTTTTCCTATGCTGTTAAATGGTGGACCATAGAGTTCAGTGATCAGTTCTGTTAAAAAAAGGATGTTTCATTAACAGTCAATATTAATCCAACTGGCTACAGATTCCATTGCTTTTCCAATTTGTCCTGGAAGTCACGATGGTGAAGGGCGTTATATTGTGGTGGTTGAAAGCAGTAGACTAGATGTAACCTGTAGAAATATGCCCTATGAGGGTTCATTGTTCTACAATCACATGTGCCCACTTATATCCTATGGGGAAGGATATCTGCCACTCTTACATGGTCTGTGATACAAGTGACTTCAGATCTATAGAAGGTGGTTCATTCTCAGTCACTATTTAATTAATCTTAAATTCAAAATTATCCAAGATTGAATCACTCGTAACAAAACACAATTCTGTCTTAGTACAACAGTAATGCTCCAGAAGATCTGACAAGCACCTGCTTTCTGTTATATTTGCCTATTGGGAAAGTTAGACAGTTGAGGAAATGGAACTGTGTTAGAACATCTTACATGAAGAGTCATCAGTAGAATTTAACTCAAGGGGTACAATTATTCAAATATAAATGTGATTCATGTTGTGCAGACTCAGTTGATAAAAAAATTGACATCACTGAAAAATCATGCAGCAGTTAAAATTGGAAAGAAGGGAGCTGCTTCCAAAGATTGGAAGCTAAATAGCATCAATGAAACATTGAACAATACATCAAAGCTATGTGTAGCATGGATTACAAAATTGTAATTTTGTTTTGGCAACTATAATAACAACAGTGCCTGCGAACAAGGAGTGGTGAGCATCTGCCAGCAAATGACAGGTGCAATCCACAGTCCATCTGCATGAAGGTGACAAATTGAACCAAACGACATTTCGAAAGCTTGTACTTCCAAATAAACCTGTTGGGCTATAACCTGGTGTTGTGTGATTTTTAACTATATTCAGGAATGTTATGCCACCCTCTTGAGGCAACTTTAGTGGCAAGGGGACAGTGGCTGGGAAATTTTAACCATATGGCACACGTCCCCGTATAACCCTGCATTTCCCAGAGTTGTGTCTGCAGCAATAAATCACCCCTGACAGCAGATAATTAAAATAATTATTGAGGTAATTCAAGATCATTTCAAGAAAGGTCTGTAATTTTGCCAATGATGCATAGCACCCCTGCTTTATCTGAAGCTCATGCACTCACAGGAGGTGAGAAGGAACTGAGAAGTCATAGCATCATGGGATCAAAGGTAGTTGAACCAAACTGACAGTCCTCAGGCCATCTATCTGCAGTTGGAAATGTATTGCTGGAAAAGCGCAGCAGGTCAGCCCTTCTTATGCCCGAAACGTCGATTCTCCTGTTCCCTGGATGCTGCCTGACCTGCTGCGCTTTTCCAGCAACACATTTCCAGCTCTGATCTCCAGCATCTGCAGACCTCACTTTCTCCATCTATCTGCAGTGGCTTGCAAGTGACTGTCTCACCTGTAGATGCTTCTACCATCATGGGATGTGGACAATACTGGCAAGGTCTGCATCCATAATGGTCTTTCAACAGAATCGCTTCCTTAGCCATTTGAGAGAATAAGAGTCAACCACCTTCCATAGATCTGGAGTCACATGTATCCCAGACCTTGCAAGAATGGCAGAAATCCTTCTGCATAGGCCATAAGTGGGCATAGGTGTTTTTACAACAATCAATGATGGTTGTCTTACCATCACTACATCTACAATTGAATTTTAACTCCACTTGCTGCTATGCTGAGCAGTTGAATCCATGTCCTCTCGATAATAAGCCTGTCTTCTGGATTATTCATTTAGTGACGTTACCTCTGGAACAATGTCTCCCCTGAGCTGAGAGGAATTAAGGAACTGTCAGTTCATCCAATGACTGTATTTCCAATTTTAATTTCCACACTATTGGTGGCTGTGCCTTCAGCTGCCTGAGCCATAAGTTCTAGAATTCCCTAGCTATAACTATCAACCTTTCTAGTTAACTCTCTTTCTCTAAGATGTCCTTTAAAACCTAATTCTGTGACTTTAGTGTATCTTAATATAGCTTAATGCATGGCCATATTTTCATACTTCTGAAAATTTGGTTTACTATACTAAAGGCACTAAACAAATGCAAGGTATCATTGTTCTTGTGTTATTAGTACATTGTGATGTGTTCCCTATATGCATATGTGGAATAACAATGGTCCCAACAAATTACCTCTTGAATATACCACTCCCAATGCTTACGGCGAGAATAATAATGTTGTTTCAGTTTAGGGGAAGGTTTCACTCTGGTGAAGTGTCATATTGTTCAAGGAATTATTCCAATATCCTATGGAATGGTTTCTCACCCCATTTTGTTCCTACACCAGGTTTGAGGCAGTCCACTAACCTTTATAATCGTCTTCTTAACCTGATCCAACATGTGGCACAGGACATGATCAGATGAGTAAGATCCTTAAACTAATTTGTGATCTAAAATTTTATGTTCCTTTTCACATGCCTACTTGTTCCGCTATTTGCTGGTGAAGAAATTAGATTGAATCCTTCAGGCAATGGTTCCTTCTTCTGCATTTTGACATTGAAGCTGTGCACTATTCTGGGAAGACTCGTGTTACAGCACAGGCCATCAAATAAAAGAAAGAAGCAGGAACTTAACAAGATGGATTTTTGTGTTATATAATATTGAAAATATTGACTGATTGACATTGAATTCCTGGCAATAAAACCATATAATGTCAGGAACAGACTGTGGATGTTAAACAGTTCTCTTCATTCCAGAGAATAATGAGCCTCTGGAATACATTACTGACTGGTGTGGTGGGTCATCCCTCCGTTCCATACACAAGAAGGAGATAACGGATACTATCATGAAGCAACGATTCCATCATATGAAAGTAAATGTCTTTATAGATAATAGTTGGTCTGAGTGATCTCCAGTTGAGGGAGGGGGAACTTTCCACAGTATTTCTTCCCTAATGAGCCTTGGATATTTCTTGGAAAATGGGAAGAGATGTTTAGTCATGATAGTGCATGCCATAAATGTGAGGCTATCCTCTTTAGTAAACAGAATGGTGAAACAGATACCTTTGAAATTATCAAAACCTAGGAATGGAAGTTCCAAAGAGATTGCGGGTTCATGTACAGATTATTGAACTAACATGAATAAGTACAGAAAATAATGAAAGATGCTAGTGGAAGGGGAAGGAACCATGTTTCCTCTATACGTAACTCTGGTTAGATAGCGCCTGGAAGACTTCAAGCAGTTCTGGCCACCAAACCATAGGGAGGATGTAGTGGCCATTTGGAAGGAATGCATGTAGGTTTATGATCATGTCACCTGGATGGCAAGAGTTGAATTACAAAGATAAATTACACAAACCAGTGTTGTAGCCCCTGGAATTTGAAAGATTAAGTGTGATTTACTCAAAGTTTTCAAAATGTTAAGGGAACGTACATAATAGATGAGTAGAAACTATTTCCTTTTGTTAGGGAGTCTGAGGCTAATGTGCATAGTCTAAAAATTAGAGCTAGACTTTTTCCAAAGTGACATTCGAAAACACAAAGGGTGGTGGAGGCTGGGAAATCTCTTCCAACAATTGATGCTAAATTGAAAGCTACATCTGTGATCAATATATTTTATAATCCAAAGTTATTAAGGGGAAATGGGGCAAGGCAGATATATACGTTGCAATACAACCATGATCTCATTGAATGATGGAACATTTGAGGGGAAAAATGGCCTTCTCCTGCTCTTATATTCCGAACTCCAGTTATCATCTGGCAAGGGACAGGCTTGACAGAGCAGTTGCTCTTTCTTCACCCCATCATTGATTTTTCTATGTTTGTATAAATCTTCAAATTCACTTTGCATCATTTCAGGCCTTTTGTTAAGGTTTACTGTCAGTTTTGTATGTTCTGTACCTGTGAGAGTCCTCTATGAAGCTGTCAGCAAACCTACAGCCCTGTCATTCTCTCAGCTCTGATACTCAATAATAATCTGTAAATAACGCTTTTTTTACAGAAGCTTCTTGTTTTGAAAAAATGCTGAAAATCAGTCACTCAGATATTGTAATCAATTAAGTTATGCTTTATTTGTATTTATTTGAAAGGTCCTGATAGTTTATGATATTTGAAATATTTGTGATCTTTTGTTCACTGTTAAATCAATATCAGACTAAAGACAGGGAACTCAATTGATACAATATGTAGGGTGCAAGCTTTATTTTTCAAATGGACATGTTGATCAATCACACAAAACAAAATCACACAGTGATGAAGAGAATAGCTGACCAGGTTCTACATTTATAAAGGTTCAAAGTCTTACAGCAGTAAACAGAGATAAAATCTATTGTTACATTTATTAAGAAATGTGTACATGATAAACTAGATGTGCAGTGACATCAGGATTGTCAAGTATCAATCTTGCCAGATTGAGATCAGTTGTTGGTACTTTGACCTGAGTTGGGAGTATGATTTTTGTTTTCACATATGCACTGATGGCATCCAGCTCTCACTCATTACCATTTCTCTCAATTCCTTCACTATTGCTAAATTATCAGCATGCTTACCTGATATTCCATACTGGTTGAACAGAAATTTTCTCAATGAAATATTAGGAAGATAGAAGCCATTTTTTTTATCCCTGCTCCAAACTTCATTTCCTAGCTATTGAATCAATCCCACTCCCTGGCAACAATTTGAGATGAAGTCCATCAATTTGCAACCTTGGTGTCACAATTGATCCTGAGATGAGCTTCTGACCTCATGTTTATGTCATCACAATGTTCGTCTACTTCCATCTCCCCACAATACTTGATTTCACATCCATCTCAGTTCTACTGCTGAACTCTTTATTTATGTCTTGGTTACATGTAGAGTTGATCATTCCAACCTGCTCCTGGCTGGTCTCCTCCATTCTCTCAACCATAAACTTTAAGGCATCCAGGTTTTTTTTATTATTGAATATGCTCCCCCTACAGTTTTCAATCCACTCATTCTATTGGGAGTGCAGATGGTAGAAAATATCACAAAATGGTCTTGAACAATTCTATTTCGGGAACAATTAGTCCAGCCACATTTTCCAACTTGCCCTTCTCTGGTAGTGGATTATTGCATGCTGTCTTCAATAGCGAGCATGACTATCAATTACTCAGTCACTCCCAGGCTTCTTGAACAGTTGAACTGAAATCACTTTACTTTGCAACTTTCCTAAGCCCATCTCTTGCAATATTTAATTCAGCAGAGGATCCATAAACATGCATTAAGTGGGACATGTAGCCCCCGCAGTGTTATTTGAGACTAAACTCTTCAATAGACTGACAAAGTCCAGACTGAGACTCCGGTGCCATGCTATAATGTTGGAGGTGCAATCTTCTGAATGTTGAATTAAGTCCAGTTCGCATGTCTACTCTCCGGTGGATGTGAAAATTCATATGGAACAATTGAAGAAGAGGAGCAGAATTCAGACTGCATTCCTGATTGCACATGAACACAGAAATGGGAAGCCAGTTAGCTCTTTGAGCTTGTTCTGGCATTTAATAAGACACTGGCTTATCTGTGACCTAATTCCACCACTGTCTGTCTATTCATTGTTGCGTTCAATGACTCAGGTCTGAAAGTAGCTTGTCAGGATAGTTTAAATGGAGTTTATGCATCCAATACCGGGTGCTAACAAGCTTGCTCTATCTGTGTTCGAAATTACTTCTGGCATAGTACCAAGGGATTTCTTTAGATAAAGAGTTTGCTCTTGGCATTTCAGATATCTGAACAACTCCTCCTATTCAGTAGGAGCCACAAACACATCATTAATGCTGTGTTTAGTATTTAATCAGATTATAACAACCCAACTCGCTACCAGAAAGAACCTTCGACACAGTACAATGTCCCAAGGCACTTCACAGAAACAAGTACAGTTACTAAACAGTGGGCGGGAGAGTTGCTAACTCAGTCACGGCTGACATTCATAAAAGAGGATTTAGTGATGGTACATTTTTAATTGGTTATTTCAGTGTTGTAGAAAGATGGAATCTGATGTGCTCAGCATGCAACACTTCTCATTTGTTTGCAAGAATGATCCATAAGGATTGAGATCAATAATTTCTGAGCATTACTTCTATTCTCCATTCTGATTACACATCCCTACACCAATATCACGCTGGCCATGCTTCATGGCTTTGCTGTCAACATATTAGACTCATTTTTTTATTTTCACACTGATTATCTACACCAGTTTACGTCTCTATCAATTCTTTTCCACTATTAGTATACCTTTTTGTCTTTTTATCTACCATTTGTCCACTTGTTCCTCCTCACCATCTGTCACCTGCACCAGTCACTTCCAGTCCTAAATGTCAAATCAGACTTAACGCATGAATGATGATTCCAGACTTGTTGATTTTCTCCATATTTTCTGTTTTTATGTCCTCAGTATGCATGGATAAGCTGAAAATATGCTTTAAAGTGCAGGCTGATACTTCCCAGTACAAGTTTGAGGGGATACTGCACTGTCAGTGGTATCATCTTTCAGATGAGATGCTAAAACATGGTTCCCATCTCAGGTGAATGTAAATGATCCCTGAGTACCAGTGCAAAGGAGTTATTCCCAGTTTTCTGGCCAATACATCATTAAAACAGAAGACTATGTTCTTATCACCATTACTTTATGGGTGGCTCAGTGGTTAGCACTGCTATCTCACAGCATCAGGGACCTGGGTTCAATTCCAGATTTGAGTGATTGTCTATGTGGAGTTTTCACATTCTCCCCATGTCTGCATGGGTTTCCTCCCACAGTCTAAAGATGTGCAGTTTACTGGATTGGTCATGCTAAATTGCCCATAGAGTCCAGGGATGCATAGGTTAGGTGTTTTGCCATGGGATATGCAGGGTTACAAGAATGGGGTGAGTCGGGGTGGACTTGTTGGGCTGAATGGCCTGTTTCCACACTGTAGTGATTCTATTTGAGGGAGCTTGCTGTCTGCAAATTGGTTGATGCATTACCCATATTAAAAGTGGACTGTAATCACCAAGAAACTATACTTAAAACAAGAATACTTCATTGGTTATACTGAGGTTGCAAAAAGTGGATTTTTTTTTCCCTGTGCAGATGTAAAATGTTGGGAAGAATCAAACAGCAATCAACTTTGAGGAATTCCTGATGTGACCATTGCACTGACAGCTGATTGCATTGGTTCACACATGAGTACAAAGGGAGGTTGTAACATTTAAAGCAGATAATGGAGCAAGAAGCAATTGACAGGGCAGTAATTGGAAATCCAGGCAATCTAAAAATACCTTTTTGAGAAGAAAAAGTGACAACAGAATTTTAGTTTAAAGCATTATTCTTAGAATATAAGGGATGCTTAGTTTGAGGAATAGATCACTTTTTAATTTTGATTCTTAAATCATTTCAAGCTATGTTCTCAGGTTAGACATTGAGCAGTTCATTTTCCCATATTCATTCATAGAATGTGGGCAATGCTGTCTTGATCAACATTTGTTGCTCTTACATCATTGATCTTCAGAACGTGGTGGTGAGCTGCTTTCTTGAAGTGTTGCAGTCCATCTGGTATCTGTTCAGTTCTGTGGAACTAATATACTTTCAAGACCATTTCAGAGGGCAAGTTATGCTGTGGATCCAGCCACACATAAGACAACTATGCAAATACAGCAGATTTCCTTCTCTGAAGGGCATTAGTGAACCAGATGGACTTTTATAACAATTCATAGTAGTTCCATGATTGCTATGACTGAGATTAGCTTTAAATTTCAGCTTTTGTCAATTGAGCACAAATTTCTGCTGTGGTAGAATTTGACCCCATATCTCTAGAACATTAGCCAGTGCTTCTGGGATGTAGTGCGGTGTCATTACTCCTTCTCCACCATCATCTTCTATACTAAGATGCATAGTAACATCTCCTTTTTCTTTATCCCACTAGCATGTCTCAGTCCCATCCCAGAGTCTATTGTTCTTATTCAGGCATAGGATGTGAATGCCATGTGAATACCATTGGCAAGGTTTTTCTCATTTCCTACTTGCTCTTGAGAAGATGGCAATAAGTGAATGCTCAAACTGTTGCAATTCATCCACCCATAGTGGGTTCGTAAGGAAGTTCAGTATTTCCCAGTGACAGTGAAGTATTCCATCACACTCTCTTAGTCTTGTGTTTTATAGATGCTGAACAGGCTTATTTGACCCAGAATTCTCAGCCTTTAATCTAGTTTTACAGCCACAGTATTTATATGGCTGGCCAAGATCAGTTCCTGATAACCCCCAGGATTTTAATGCGGAAGATTCAGTTTTGGATATACTATTGAAGACAAGGGAAAGATTGTGGATTTTCTCTTAATGGAGATAATCATTGCCTGATACTTGTGTGGCTCAAATGTTACTTTCCACTGATTAACTCAAGATTGATAGTCCAGATTTTTGTGCATGTGAACATTGCCAGCTTCAATTTTTTGAGGAACTGCGAATGATGTTGACATTGTTGACATTTGATGAAGGTAATTGATAAAGCAACTGAAGATGTTTGGGCTGAGGACATTATCCTGAGAAACACCTCCAGAGATGTTTTGGAGTTCAAATGATTGATCTTCAACAGCCACAAGTATCTTCCTTTATGTTAGGTCTGACTCCAACCAATGTCTAGCTTTTTACTGATTCCCGGTTTTGCTCGGGGTCCTAGGTGCTCCACTTGGTCGAATGCTGCCTCGATGCTAAGGCTGTCACTGTTGCCTCACTTTTGGAATGCAGCTCTTTCTTCCATATTTGGACCAAAGCTGTGATGATTTTCCTTATTCTACCATTGGAACATTATTTTCAATTTCTGACAACAACACTCATTCAGTCTTTGCACCTCTTATATTTACATACATAATTGATTGAAACTTGCCCAAATTTATTTCACATTGGACAGCAGATAAAGAGAACTTTCATTACATTAGTCTGACCTTGTTTTGAGCTCAGATGCCAGAGTGAAATGCCAGGACCTGACCCACTATGCAAGAACATATCTCCAATGATTAAAGTTTTGAAGCTAATGCAGGGGAATCATTCCCATTTTAGAAACAGCAAATTACAGTTTGGCAATTTTAAATGAATTTAATTTATCAAAGCATGCTCAGTTTTGGACTATTCCCATGCTATAAAGGCTACATAATTCTGGATGGGATTCAATCATAACTAATTTCCTGTGGCTTTTGCAGTAAAAATGAAAACTGCATTTTTATTCCCTTGAAGTGGTTAGATCACTTAGGGATGGATTGAAGTTCGGTTTTGTGGATTTTGTTCCATTTAATTTATGTGGCACATTTGACAAACAACTATTTGGAAAATAGGAAAACTTAGATCATAAAAGTGTCTTTAACAATGTAAAACAAAAATGCTTCCCAGGAGCATCATTTGACTAATTTTGCCTTTGAGTCAAAGATGCATCATGAGTGGTGCCCAAACACTTGATCAAATCAATGGGTTATCACAAAGTGGTCCAGAATAGAGAGAGGCAGAAAGATTTAGAATAAGAATTCCAGAGCTTAGTGCCTAACCAGCTGGAGGTATGACTGTCAAAGGTGAAGTGAAGGAAGTCAAGGATGTGCAACAAATAGAGAGCTACAGAGATTTTATGGGTTGTAGGGGTGGAGATTGTTATAGAAATAAAAAGTGGTGAGGCCATGTCCTCATGCAGGCTTACCCATGTTTTAAAGCACAATTTACAACATTGTTTCTGGTCTTCCAATTCCACGTTGCTGCTCTGTATTTAAAACCCACATTCCTTTACCCAATAAACACCAGAAAGATAGGTGGCTATCCTATCAACACAAATATTTATGTTGCTGATAGAGTGCCTTCAGAGGCGTCAGCATTAAAAAAATCAAAATCCTTATGGATAGATCTCAGAAACTCAAATATAACTTTACCTAATTGTGTTGTAGACGAGACATTATTTAAGGTAGATACAAACTTGATGGTTCTGCAGAGTGAGTAAGTACAGCTTTGTTATCCCAAAGAGCCATATCAAAGCACATAATGCTGCCAACAGAATCTGAACAAATTGTGCAAGTTGGCTATCATTACCTTACTAAAAAATGAATCAGATAAGCTGTCAGATTTTTTTGCCAAGTATATAAATTAATTTATAATGCAAAAAAAATTACAATTCATTGATACAAAAAATTAACAGATTAAATTGAGTTTCAGATGACCTTAGACTAAATTTAATTGCAAAACTATTAATTTTAAATTATGACTTAAATGTTGATAAAACAAAGAATTGTGGATGCTGGAAATTTGAAACAAAACAGAAATTTCTGGAGAAACTCAGAACTGTTCTGAAGAAGGGCCCCTGGACTTAAAACTTTGTTTTCTCTCCACAGTTGCCTGCTCAGTTTCTCCAACAATTTCTGTTTTTGACTTAAATAGAACATGGGCGGCACGGTGGCACAGTGGTTAGCACTGCTGCCTCACAGCGCCAGAGACCCGGGTTCAGTTCCCGCCTCAGGCGACTGACTGTGTGGAGTTTGCACATTCTCCCCGTGTCTGCGTGGGTTTCCTCCGGGTGCTCCGGTTTCCTCCCACAGTTCCAAAGATGTGCAGGTCAGGTGAATTGGCCATGCTAAATTGTCCGTAGTGTTAGGTAAGGGGTAAATGTAGGGGTATGGGTGGTTTGCGCTTCGGCGGGTCGGTGTGGACTTGTTGGGCCGAAGGGCCTGTTTCCACACTGTAAAGTAATCTAATCTAAAAAAAAGAACATGGAACATTACAGTGCAGTACAGGTCCTTTGGACCTTTAGAACATATAACATGCAACATTTCAGTGCAGTACATGCCCTTCAGGCCTTTAGAACATAGAACATGCAACATGCAACATTACAGTGCAGTACATGCCTTTTGGCCGTCGATGTTGAGCTGACCTGTGAAACTAATCTGAAGCCGATCTAACCTACACTATTCCATTATCATCCATATATTTATCCAATGACCATTTAAATGCCCTTAAAGTTGGCAAATCTACTATTGTTGCTGGCAGGGCATTGCACACCCTTACTACTCTCTGAGTAAATAATCTACCTCTCACATCTATCCTATATCTATCACCCCTCAATTTAAAGCTATGTCTCCTTGTGCTAGCCATCACCATCTGAGGAAAAAGGGTCTCACTGTCCATCCTATCAGCCTCTGATCATCTTGTATGTCTCTATTAAGTCAAATGTTGATCTTGTACTGGATTTCTGTGCTTGATTGGTCTTTTATTGTGCCAAAATTATTGTTGCAAACCGTTCCTGGTGCTGCCCGAGAGATGAAAATGTAAAGTTATTTATTAAATAATGTTTATAATATGCAGTATCACAGATATAGTAAATAGAATCTGTAGCAACAGCTTTTATAGGGATTAAGGCTATTCCCTCTTGCTTTCCCTTTTAATGTCATTCCTTATGCCATTGTAACCCAATAGCCATTGAAATCCAATTGAAGTGCTATTTAGACCATGTTCAGTTAAATTCAGGGTCCAAGAACAATTATACTATGAATCATTCAGCTGTATGTTAGTGCTGTTTTATTTTGGTATTCATCAGAACTGTTCTTACACAATTGGGACAGTTTTGCATTCAGTCAGAGCATTTTCTGGAATATTTGATCGCCTGCATTTGAAATATTACTTTGTTTCCCCATCTCTTGCTGGCATTCCATGTCCAGTTTTGAAGGTCAATGAATAAACTAACTTATTCGTTTCTATTCGGTGTGCAATCTATAATTAATATCTTCAAGAGGCGAATGAAGGCCTTGAACAAAATTGTAGGAGTCAAATAGAACTGTCTGGAAATTGAAGTTTAGCACACAGTATAAATTCTGATATTTGAGTCAGTTACATTTAGTCAGTATTCCAAGGCAATGTTAGCACTTGAGTAGACAACATGTCTAATTGACAGGAACTAGAGAAGAAACCCTCCGATGGTGGGATTGAACTCATCCCCCCCAGTGGATCCAGGTCACTTAGTGAGATAATGCTGGAATGAGTAGGATGATTCAAACTACCTAAGATTGTCAAAAGGTAGACAGCATGCTCTGCTTTAAACAAGGAAATCCCATTGTACAGAGGGGAGTCAACAAGCCTTGGTGCTTGTCAAATGTCTGTGATCTCTCTGGCAGCACTATAGGAGAGTTTGTACTCTTGATGTCAGTTATTTCAACTCAACATAGAAGAGCATTAACAAACATGGGAATGTTCTCAAGAAGTCATACTGGACTCAAAAGGTTAACTCTGTTTTTCTGTCTCCACAGATACTGCCAGACTGCTGAGTTTGTTTCAGATTTCCAACATCTGTAGTTGTTTATTTTTATTAATAGAAGATCACTTGCTGGTCCATCAGGCCAACTGGTCTATTTTCTGTGATACTCAGATAGTTCAGTAGTGCATTTTCTGAAACACAGCTGTACTTTTACCCAGAATTACTTCACTCTGGATCTGGTTGGTGGAGATTAAAAAGGTATTCACTGCTGGGTTGAAGTGCCAGCAATGTCTTAATATGTCTGAATTGAACAGTTAGGATTTTTAGGCCAACCCCAGATGCCTGACTTAAAATCTAGGTTGTTGTTCCAGTGAGGGAGGGCTGAACTGCCGAAAATGTTGCCTTTCAGGTGAGACAGTAAAGTAAGAGTGGACAAGAAAACCATAAGACTGTTCGATGAAAATTAGAGGAATTCTTGTGTACAATGCAGTAATTATTCCTAAACCAGTATTGTTAAATTGGTTACTTATATAATAATTTATCTCTGTTGTCTGTATGGCCTGGTGGGGACAAGTTGACTGCTGTGATTCCCACTTCCTGAAGAATGGTTATATCCAAAACATTGACTTCTCCAGCTCCTGATGCTGTCTGGCTTGTGTGTCCTTCCGGCCTCCTGCTTACCTACTTGTGATTCCCACTTGACAGTTTTCCAGTAGTGCCCCAGCTGGCAGCTTGGAGCTTTACAGTCATAGAGTGATTCAGCCCAGAAACAGACCCTTCGGTCTAACAAGTCCATTCTGAACATAATCTCAAACTAAACTTGTCCTACCTGCCTGCTCCTGGTATATATCCCTCCAAACCTTTCCTATTCATGTACTTATTTAAGTGTCTTTTAAATATTGTAACTGTGCCCACATCCATCACTTCCTCAGGAAATTCATTCCACACGTGAAACACCCATTGTGTGGTATATTTGCTCCTCATGTCTTTTTTAAATCTCCTCTCACCTTCAAAATATGCCCTGGTCTTGAAATCCCTCACCCTAGGGAAAAGGCACCTCTCATTAACCTTATCTGTACCCTTATGATTTTATACATCTCTTTAAGGTCACCTCTCAACCTCTTATGCTCCTACATCCCAGCCTTTCTTTATAACTAAGCCCAGCAACATCCTGGTAGATCTCTTCTGAACCCTCTCCAGCTTAACAATATTCTTCCTATAATCAGGTACCAGAACTGGACACATTATTCCAGAACAGGCCTCACCAATGTCCTGTACAACCTCAACATGGCTTCTCAAAGCCTATACTCAAGGGACTGAGCAATGACTGCAAGCTGCCAAACGGTGTAGGACTTGAGCACAGCGATCCCGGGTGAGATTGTGGTGCAGTAATAAGAGAGTGCTGTATAGTCAGACGTGTGGCTTGTACTCACCCCCAAGACCTTCGTTCTCGGGGGCCTTGACTTGTTCTTTCAATCATTCACATCACACCTATTGCAGGACTTGAGCACAAGTCTTTCCTGTGTGTATGTGGGGGTGACAATGTAGTGATGGCGGCGCTACTTTGGAGGGAAAGGGAGTGATTCCTGCTGTCCCGGCCAGTGTCTATTCCTCAAACACATCGCAACACGCAGACTACATAATGATGACTAACTGCTGTTGTGGAATCTTGCTGTGCGTGACTTTGGCTGCTGCTTTTCAAAAGTACTGGATTGCTTGTAAATAGACTTTGGGAGATCGGGTGGTCGCCAAAAGTCACCATATAAATGCAATTATTCTTTTAGGCGGTGACGACAAACCTATTTGAAATAGCTCGAGAGAAGGGTGCTTTTGTTTGAAAGTACCTGAATCTATAATATCTCTCATTTCCGTTCCTCTACAGAAATCCTCACTGGTTAGCATCTGTTGTCAAATGCCTAACTAATGTTTACAACGGAGTGTTAATCTGGGGATGACTTTGATTTGAAAAATTGTCACAAACCAAAAAAAAAATACAGGATATCATTCCCTCTGGATCAACGCCGTGACTATCTAACAAAAAATTTAAACTTTCAAGGATCCTCTCTCGCGTGATATCTGTCACTTTCACCACAAGTACAGAACTGGTCGTGGGACTGGAGTGTGTGTGTGACTAGAGCGTGGAAGCTCAGAGCTCCAGAGAGATGCTTGTCAGAGACAAGCTAGCAGGCTGTGAAGCGTGCACTGAGTTAGCAGCAGAGGCGCCCACTTACTCAGCAATCAATAAAGAGAAGGTGGAAAACGAGAATTAGCTCCTCTCTGCGGCTACCGACCAAATATATATTAAATAAAACCAAGGGGGAGAAAGGGGAAGAAATCAGAGTGAAATAGACAGACAGAGAGAGCAGGGGAATCATTGGAAGAGGAAAAGGTGCAGGAGCGAATTGCAACAGTTTTTCCAACTCCTCGGCAAACGGCATTCTACAAGTAGGTACGATGTGAATGTTAGAAACTACAAGTCAAGACACACTAAGTTTTGGGGATGTGTTCATTAAAAAATTTAGAGAACAGCGTTTGAACAGTCTTTCAGCTGTGAAGCAAGCCATTAAATTGCACTAATTTTCGAGCAATCTTAAACTTTGCAAATGTCCTCAATGTCGGTGTAATAATGTGCTTGATTGTTACAGTTTAATCCCGGTCGGTCGATATGGACGAGAACCAAAGCAGTATAGAGAGCAATGAGACAGCGGCAGGGGAGTCGGCCGCAGGAGAGCAGCAGCAGATCAGCGTGGACAGTTTCATTGTCCTCTTCATCTTCAGCCTGATCTTCTGCCTCGGGGTCCTGGGCAACTCGCTGGTTATCACGGTGCTGGCCCGCAGCACACCGGGCAAAGCGCTCAGCACCACCAACATCTTCATCCTCAACCTGAGCATCGCTGACCTCTCCTACCTGCTGTTCTGCATCCCCTTCCAGGCCACTTACTATGTCCTGCCCCGCTGGATCTTCGGCGGCTTCATCTGCAAGTTCGTCCACTATTTCTTCACCGTGTCGGTGCTGGTCAGCATCTTCACCCTGTCGGCCATGGCCGTGGACCGTTACATCGCCATCGTCCACTCGCGGAAGTCATCCTGCATTCGGGTGTCCAGGAACGCCGTGCTCAGTGTCATCTTCATCTGGCTCCTGTCCCTGGCCACCGCTTCGCCGGTCGCTTACTATCACATGCTGGTTCGCAAGAAAGACCAGGGTCCCTTCTGCTGGGAGAACTGGAGCGTCCTCAGTCACAGGCAGATCTACAAGGTGGCCACTTTCGTGGTGGGTTACCTACTGCCCCTGCTTCTCATCTGCTACTGTTACGCCAAGGTAAGGTTAAGAAATGAAAAACAAAACACTTTCCAACCTGCTGCCCCTGGTTAATAGTTTTAAGTGGTTATAGTTTTGTGGTGGAATTAAACTCATTCATTCTTTTGGAATCATCCCTATCTTTCAAAGCACTTTTTTCCAACCTCACCTCATGCCCAGATAACTTTGCTACAAGTCGAATTTATCCCGATTTCATTGTCATTCCATGGGATAAAGGACAGTGAAAGCAGGAAAGGTGTATATTATTGTGAAGGCACGTTGATGATTCCGACTGCTGGGAATCCATATTCTTTGCTGACTGGATTTTGTAAATTAAACACACACACACACGCTGCGCCGGGCGAGGGTGAAGATTAAGTGAACATCAATCTTGTAAGTTCAGCTAGGATTGAAGGTTTTTGTTTAAATTTCAAAAAATACATTTTATTAATAAATATTTATATGCATATACACTAAAGTAGTTCGGTTCTGTACAGGAGTACATGAAGAAAACAAAAACATTGGAGTTTGACTCTGAGGCATTGTTACCCAACCCCTCAGATTGCAATCTGCTGAATTCCTTCCTGTTGGACAGTGACCATTAAATTGTGACGATTCAGTCCAAGACTGCAGTTTAAGAAATAATGAGCTTCAGCTAGTGCAATACTTGTTAAACTTCACAGACGTACACGCAAGTGCAAATGTTTGCATCACTTTTGTGGATGGGTAGGTGAATAATTTCTTTTGCCAATGTGAGCTGCTTTAATAATTACTGGTTCAGAATCCTGCAACTTCCTCACTTACAGAGCAGTGGGTGTCCCTGCACCTCCTGGACTGCAGCAGTTCAAGAAGGCAGCTCACCATGACTACCTCCTCCAGGGCAGTTAGAGATGGACAATATATGCCAGCCTTGCCATCTTCATGAAAGAACAAACAAAAGCATAAATTCAGATCTATTTTACATGATCACTTAAGACCTTAAGCTCAACCCGTTCTGTGAGGAACAGATCTAACCAGACTTTCCTAAAATAAAAGGCAATTTTGGAAAGAAAAAAAAAACTTATGGATTGACACATCCTGAAAAAAGTCACAAATTAAACTAATTTTTTAAAAATTGCAATCAGTTGTTGAGAATAGTTGTTACAATGAATGAACTAACCAAATACAGAAGACTACATTGGACATGGGGCATAAAGCAGCCCATGTAGCATTTATATGCCTCTTGAGATTTCACCATCTTTCTTCATCTAAATCTAATGCTTATACATTTCTATTGCCTTCTCTCCATATGATTCTTTACCTTCCTCCTAAATATATCTGTCTATTGACTATATCGTCTCCCTATGATCATTTATTCCACATTCTCATCACTCTTGATCTTCATTGAATAGCTCATTTCATTTCCAGGCTATAACTATGAAATAAAGCTGTCTTTCCATTTCTCTCTACCACCCTTCTCTTTGTTCAAAGGATGCTAAATGAAATGATTTATTTTTAACCTAATCAGTCTTAATCCAGGTACAGAGAACTGCTGCTGACATTTCAGTGAATTGGCTCTCCAATAACAGATCACTGTAAGAATACTTGGTGTGAGAAGTGGAAAATGTGAACACTGGTTAAACAGGAATCTTCTCAGAATTTGAAATGAAGCTACATGGCTGAGGAGCTGCAGATGCTGCTTTCTACCTGGCCAGGTTGTCACTCATCCAGGAGTATTCGATGTTTATACTCGATAGCAGAAGTTTCCCCATTATCAACTTGCAATCATTTTCAGCAGAAAGTGAGATGAATGTTTTGATTGCTTTCAAAATTGATTATTCACCTAAAGGCAGCAATTTCTCTGATCACTCTATGTAGAAGCACTGGAAATAACGTTTTGTGCTCATTTCCAGTGAGATTTTAAATATGTTTATTGTAAAACATGGCTTCACTTGACATACTGAATTGAGAAGTTCTTTCTGAGTATGGGTTAATGTGATGATCACTAACTGCCAGAGAAACATTTAGCTGCTTCTGTTGTAAACTGATGCTGCAATACAGTATTCAGATGATTTTATGGTAATCAGCATGATCTAGTTCAGGTTAAAAACATTCCTGATTACCAATCTTGAGAAATGTTATGACTTCAGAACAAGATATATTGGAACATTTCACCAGGAATCTGAACACTTCCTGTTTTTATAAAAATAAAATATGATGGATACTGGAGGTTTGAAATAGAAGCAGAGTGCTGAAGAAACTCATCAGATCTGGCAGCATCTATGGTTCTGAAGAAGAATCACATTGGACTTAAACACAAACAAATAAAAAACTTTCAGGTAGCACATTCAGATCATAAAAATTCATGTTGTAAATATATTTTTTTCTCTTCTCTGCCCTGACTTTTTTGACAATTATTTTAACTCTCTGTCATGATGAAATTGACCCTCCTGCCATTGAAACCATTCCTCCCATTCAATACTATCTGAAACCTTTTGATGGATTATAGATATTCTATTGCTTCAGATCACCAGTGCAGTAGCTCGTAAAATATTGATTTAGTTTCGCATTTTAAATTGTTTGGGAACTACAGGTTTTCAAACCATCCAAATAAAGGGATAGAGATTTTCATTTAAATGTAAATTGTTGCATCAATTGTTGCATTCTCTATCTCAGTATTATACAGCCTCATAACTGCATTAATCCTTTATACTTTCGTAAATTAAACTCCCCAAGTTTATCTGTGCACAATGGACGAAAGTGCTGTCAGGTTTTTAGATAATTGCATTGATTTGCAATGATAAGCACATATCTGCATTTCTAAATTTTGTTTCCTTCTACCTACAGCTGTACACCTCTGTGTATGCCAAAAGGTAGAAACTTGCATACAGCTCTGAACAATGGGACACTGTAGGAATTACCTTCAGTATATCAATTTTCCCTAACTTAATAAACATTTTTCTATAAAAAGATATAAAAAACTCAAGTTAATACAGATTTATTTTACTAAAAATACAGAAATTTTATTAGCAATATTCTTTCATGCATTATACAACAGCTTTCAATCTTGTAATTTGCCTAGCTCTTTTATTTGAAAATGTGATCATCACAGCTTTAATGTTGTTATTTAGGCTTGGAGTTTGATTACAAAATATAGTTACAGACAAGGTGAACTCATTTCTTAGTTACTTACCTGTTGAGTTCCATGTGTAGCATTATGAATGGTGGTTTGTTTGGTTTTGGAAGTGTATCAGATGCAATGTTTTCTGCTCACTTTGTGTCAGTTGTTGTTGGAGCTCCAGTTTTACCTGTCAAAAGATTTAAACATTGGAAAAAATCACCAGGATTTTTAAGGAAATTTCAGTTAAAGCAATGGCAATGGCATGGTAGCTCAGTGGTTAACATTGCTGCCTCTTAACAACAAGGACTTAGGTTCAATTCCACTCTTGGGCGACTGTCTCTATAGACTTTGCACATTTACCCTGTGTCTATGTGGGTTTCCTCCAGATGCTCAAGTCCAGAGATGTGCAGGTGGATTGGCCATGGTAAATGCAAGGTTACAGGGATAGGGTAGGGGTTTGGGCCCTGGGTGGAATGCTCTTCTGAGGGTCAGTGTGGACTTGATGGGCTGAATGACCTAATTCCACACTATAGGGATTCTATGATTCTATGTAGGTAGTGGAAATCTGGAAGTAAAGCTGTTACGAAGCAAGTGCAAATAAGAAAGATGGAGTGCAGAGACAATATAGAATGAAGGGCAGGAATAATTAAATGGCATTTGTTTATGGGATATGGGCATTTCTGCGTGGGCCAACATTTATTGTCCACCTCTAATTTCTCCTTCTGTGAGTTTCCTTTTTGAATAGTTATAGTCCATCTAATGTAGGTACACACATAGTGTTGTTAGCAAGGGAGTTCCAGGACTTTGATCCAGAAACAGCGATGGAACCATGGTATTGTTCCAAATTTATGATAATGTGTAGCCTGGATGGAAACTTGCAGTAGGTATTTTCTCATGTATTTGCTATTGTTGTTCTTCTAGGTAGAGATTGCAGGTTTAGAATGTTGTACAAGGATGTAAGTGGTTAGAAGGGTTAACACTGAGGAAGGCTTTAAGCACTATCCATTAGGTCAATATCATGTAGACGTGTGGACAGAGCTTAGGATCTTAGATGATTAAATCAAACAGAGTCCTCCTTTTGGTTTCTGGCCTGAATCTTATCAGAAATGAGCTATTTGTCACTTCTTGTTGAGTTTCATGGACAGCTTCTATCTGGGAGGACAAATTAATTTTCTCATGATATCATCCCAAGCTCACCTCATTATCTAGGTACTGCATCTCAATAGCACTTTACCTGTATAATTGCTAGCCTGATTCTCCCACTCGCCTTACCTGGTAAAGGGCTGGTCGTTTACAGCCGCATTGCAAGATTTGAGATGTTTGGCCAGACACTGGCAGACAAGGAGAAATTAGCAACTCACTTTGAGGTCAGTGAACTGAAAGTCCCAGTGATGGGGTGGTGCAGGTGAGAACAGGCCTTGTCCCTCAGGACCAGCAGCAGAGGGCATCACACCATGGCCTGCCAGATTCTCTAAGATTGCTGCACGGATCAGTGAGGCATCAGAGGTCCAGAGAAATACCCAGTGTTCTCCATCAGTATGAGTGCCATCGCCTTCTCTCTGCTATCTCACTGTTATTATATCTCTTCTACTGCACTTACCTCCCAGCAAGGCTCATGTTCTACCACTCTCACTGTAGCATGCAGCATCTTCTCTCACTCAGTCTCTCTCATCAATTCTGCAAGGCCTTTGCACTGTCTGCTCACTCACTTACTGCGACCCTGTGGTCTCAGGCATGGAAGTGTTTAACTGCCTCAATAGACAGGTTGAGGCTGCCAAGAAGACTCAGGTCCAGCAGTCTCAGAGTCTGGTAGACATGTGCATCAATCTACTCTCCATTGCTCTATCCACTGGTGCTCAGTGGCTATGGCAAGGCAAAAGGGGGGTAGGGTCTTTGAGCTCACTGCCCCTTCCTTACAAGGAAAAGGGTGGTGGGTAGGCACTCTGCCAGAGGAGGAGACACCTACAGGGCCCACCAGATATGTCTTCATGGGACACTTCAGAGGTGGCTAGACCTTCTACCTCCACCCTGCCTGCACTTTCAACCCTGTGTGAGATTTTGAGAAGAATACATGCATGCCTCTAGGCCTCTACACACATATCATAGCCTTGCCAAACCAAACCACAAAGGCAAACAGACTCCACTCTAGGGCAGACTCTGTCTAGTTCAGCCATAGACACAAGGCTGCACCAAGACAAAGTGAGAGGGAAAGAAAGAAAACCTTCTGAGAGCACATAGGTGGCACCAGTGACACACTAATGTAAATAAGTTTTAACATTTGTAAATATATATTCATCTTTCTTCATCAGCTGTGCATGTGTGAGTCTCCGACTAGCTACAACTGCAACTGCAACATTGAATGTACAAATCCCATCTAGTCTTTGTGCTGCATGATATTTGATGTGTGTGAATTGAGTCTCTCCTGCACCATAGCAGGTTACACATAAATGGTAGGTGATTGCTAGTAGGGTCAATCTTTACAGGTGGCAAAACATTGCTAATGCATTATAGCCATTAGTGATATTAATTTCCAATATTGTGTGATACCATCAAAAGTGCTCAGGGCAAGGATTTGGACTCCAGACAGCCAGTTAATGCCTAAGGTTCACACAACCTGTAGTGCCCTCCAAGGCTTTCCATTATTATTGTATGGGAGTCTGTGTAATGCAGTTGCCCTCTGAATGGATTGTCATCACTCAAAAGCGCATGGTGGCACAGTGGTTAGCACTGCTGCCTCACAGCACCAGAGATTCCGGTTCAATTCCCGCCTCGGGCAACTGTCTGTGTGGAGTTTGCATATTCTCCCCATGTCTGTGTGGGTTTGCTCCAGTTTCCTCCCACAGTCCAAAGATGTGCAGGTTAGGTGAATTGGCCATGCTAAATTGCTTGCAGTGTTAGGTGTAGGGGAATGGGTCTGGGTGAGTTGCTCTTCGGAGGGTCGGTGTGGACTTGTTGGGCTGAAGGGCCTGTTTCCACACTGTAAGTAATCTAATCTAAAAGTGAATCTGCCTCCCTCTCAGAATGAATTAACTTATTCCACTCACTCTGGATGTGGTCACGGCCGATTTCATCTTCATTTTGCACTTGTTATTTTAGCAGCAGTATGTACTATCAACAAGATACACTGCAGAAATTCACCAAAGCTCCTTAGACAGCACTTTCCAAACCCATGACCACTTTATCTTAAAGGTTAAAGGCAGCAGATATATGAAACACTACCAATTTCAAGTCCCCCTCCAAGCCACTCACCATCCTGATGTGGAAATATATTACTGTTCCTTCAGTGTCGCTGAGTCAAAGTCTTGTAACTCCCTTCTTAACAGCATTGTGGGTCTACCTACAGCACATGGACTGTCATGGTTCTCAAAACAGCTCACCACCACCCTGTCGGGGCACCTAGGGATGGCAATAATGCTGGCTCAGCCAGGGATATCCACATTCCCCGACTGAATAAAAGAAAAGAGTCCCCACTCAACCCTTCTATTTAGGATCTGTCCCCCTATCAAAGCCAAGGAACTACTGACTGTCGATGACTCCCTCTCCCTCATTACCTTTTTTTCCTTCATTCACTGTTGTTTCCCCTTCCCCCATTATATATTGAATTGACCTCCTGAATCCCGTGAATGTATGCCTCCAATCCCCACAAGAAAGTTTCCCAAATTCTCTCCCACAACAGAGGCTCCTGATAGCCCCCACCCTTGACTTTACTGACCCTAAGGACAGACCATAGCCCACCCCCATGACTGACTTAGCCAGAAATCCCTGAACATTGAGTAAGCAAACCCCTGAATTATATCTGTACATTCCCTGGGATTCCCTGGACTGGTTATATTGGACTCACAGAGCTGAGTAGCCCACCCCTGGAATGTAAAGGTCAAGACTTGCCTGACCCTGACCACCTTGAGGACCTTGACTGACCATGCTCAAACATCCGGACTTATATTAGAGGCTGCCCTTGTCTTACTGCACCAACTCCCTAACTGAAAGGTGTCTTGCTGGACCTTTCTGAAGACCACTCTCTTGACACTATGAGACATGGCTATTCATTTGAAACATGTGTAGGGTATTTGTTGTGTACTGTGACTGCTAATGGTCCTGATATGAGATTAATATAGCACGATAGCATAAAACATCATGTCCAACTCTTTGATTGATAACTGCTGGTGACCATAACTAGCTACCTGGCTTTGGATCTGAGCTAAAAGGCAAGCCCGGATAGACGTTCTGAGAGCCTTAATGCTCTTCTTAGTGGGTAAGGCACCAAAGGGCAAGATAAGGCCTGGCTGCGCAAGGCTAAGCATTGAAGCAGGGACAAAGAGAGTGAGTGCTAAGTGCACAATTGAGAAGCAGTGAGGTATATCCGAGTTCAACCAATGAGTTAGATGCCTGTCATTGCGTGTAAAGTAGCCTGGCAACAGGATAACAATGAAAGGTGCTATTATAGAGTCATAGAGTCATAGAGATGTACAGCATGGAAACAGACCCTTCGGTCCAACCCATCCATGCTGACCAGATATCCCATACCAATCTCATCCCACCTGCCAGCACCCGGCCATATCCCTCTAAACTCTTCCTATTCATATACCCATCCAAATGCCTCTTAAATGTTGCAATTGTACCAGCCTCCACCACTTCCTCTGGCAGCTCATTCCATACACATACCACCCTCTGCGTGAAAAAGTTGCCCCTTAGGTCCCTTTTATATCTTTCCCCTCTCACCCTAAATCTATGCCCTCTAGTTCTGGACTCCCCGACCCCAGGGAAAAGACTTTGTCTATTTATCCTATCCATGCCCCTCATAATTTTGTAAACCTCTATAAGATCACCCCTCAGCCTCCGACGCTCCAGGGAAAACAGCCCCAGCCTGTTCATCCTCTCCCTAAAGCTCAAATCCTCCAACCAAGGCAACATCCTTGTAATCTTTTCTGAATCCTTTCAAATTTCACAACATCTTTCCGATAGGAAGGAGACCAGAATTGCACGTAATATTCCAACAGTGGCCCAACCAATGTCCTTTACAGCTGCAACATGACCTCCCTACTCCTGTACTCAATACTCTGACCAATAAAGGAAAGCATACCAAACGCCGCCTTCACTATCCTATCTACCTGCGACTCCACTTTCAAGGAGCTACGAACCTGCACTCCAAGGTCTCTTTGTTCAGCAACACTCCCTAGGACCTTACCATTAAGTGTATAAGTCCTGCTAAGATTTGCTTTCCCAAAATGCAGCACCTCGCTTTTATCTGAATTAAACTCCATCTGTCAAACTTGCAGCATTGAAATGCAAATGCATATTGCTAATGGACAGAAGATATGTCATGATGATGCAATGACAATGGAATGTATTAAATACTAATGTGCATGGGTGGGGGGTTGTTGAGCACTGCCCGTGCAATATGCCCTGAGATGTTGGTGGCGGGAGAGCAAAATGGAGCTCTGGAGGAGCAAGCAGTGAGCTGGAGTTGTCAGGTAATCGCTCAGACTTTTGTGTCAGTAATACTTGCCCACATACTTTCTGTTTGATGGGTGGGAGGGTGAGAGGCAGCATATTTGTGAGACAAGAATAGGTAGTAAAGAAGGTGATAATGAACGATAACCCATATAAAATGGCCTCTAGCTATTCACTGGTGGGAGTCTTGTTTCATCATCCACTAAGATTAGAATTTAATATTTTTGCTATTGAGTATGAAACCATGTTTTGACCTCCATCTTCTTCAAGTGTCAAAAGTTTACTAAACTAGTTAACATCATGAAACAATGGTCCAGGATCAGCTAGCCATGGAACAATGGGCAATCGAACAGTCAGTTAAGGAACAGTTGGTTGTAGAGCAACTGGTCAAGAGACAACTGGTAGAGGATTTTTTTGGCCTGTGTCGACTTAAGACAAAATCTAAACAGAAAACAGAATGCAGTTAGATTGACTGTTTTGGCAGGTGAATTTGGTTTCACACTCCCAGCAAAACTGAATTGAATTGAATTTATTGTCATGTGTACTGAGGCACAGTGAAAAGTTTTGTCTTGCGAGCAATGCAGGCTGATCACATAGTTAAGTAGCATAGAAATGGAATACAAAATGGAAATCTGAGACTATATTGGAATGATAGAAATGTTGTCCATTGTTATCAACATTGAAGAGAGTTCAGACTGTAATAATAAGATGAGCCCGGAGCTTGTCAATCTTTTCACTTTACTTCCTTTCCCCTTTCTATGCTTTTTAAAAATATTTCCACTTATTCTGGTCCCCTTACCTTCTTTTGATGACTTTGACTGCAGGCAGCTTTTCCTAGACCAGGCCCAGCAATGAGGTGGCTTCAAACGGCAGAGAATGGCGGTATAGCCCAGGCTCCTGGTGGGGCAGTCTCCTGGTGTGACGGTTTCAACCAGGAGGGTCAGTCTCCCAGTGTGGTGATCTTGTCCAGGAGGGGCAGTAACAACGTGGAGTGTATTCTTGCTGCGGCGTGGATGCCTTGACCCATCATGGAGGTCTTCTTCAGCAGATTCCGGATATTCTAGCAGCCCAACATGAAGGTCCAATCCTGGAGCTGAGATCTTGGTCCAGCCCTGTCAGGCAGTTTTGGCCTGGTTTTCCAGTGCACCCCGAACCCTGGAGCCGTTACTTGAACTGTGATGAACTTTTTATTTTTTTTCTTCTTCTAATTTATGATTTCTGTCATTAATTTAGGTGCCGTGGTATGGCGACTTATCAAACTTTCCAATGTATTGCTTTTTGTAAAAATACACATGACAATAAAATGACTATTCTACACTATAATCAGCAAATCTTTGAAGGCAACACAAGCAATAAGGTAGACAATAAACTGTACATCCATTTGAGCTAATCGACAAACCTAAAACTGATATAATTCAAAGTGAAACAATGATTGGTGAACAAATAGTTACGACAAATGCAAGTCTGATCTTAAATGCTGAGGCGACTGGGAAGAGAAAAGTTCCAAGCAGAATATCTGCCTTCTTATCTTCCCAGGAAAGTGCTCAGCAACTTTTTCAGAGATCATGCCAAGGAAGATGCACTCCTCAAATAGGAAAAAATTGTGTTGGCTTCACTAAAAATGCAATGGTTCAGGGCAAATGAGAAGGCAAAAATGACCTACATAGTTTAATACTGAACTATGGGCAGATTCAGAATAAAAACCTGCAAATGGAACATGATGAGCAGAATGCTCATACATCATGGAAGGCTGTGAAGACACCAAGGTAAGTTACTGCAATGCAACATGTAAATTGTATTCACATGTATTCTGCCACACTGCCTTGTGGATGGTAGACAGGTTTGGGGTGACTGGAGGTGCATTATGTGTCTCAGCCAATCTAGCCTCTGATCTATCCTTACAGCCACAGTATTTATTTGGCTAGTTAAATCAAGTTTCTAGTCAATAGTAATGCCTAGAATGTTGATAGTGGACGTACTCAGCAATGATAATACCATTGACTATCAAAGGAAGAAATGGTTACATTTTCTCTTGTTGGAGATGTAAGGTCACTTGGACTGAAACACTAGCTTTTAACAACTTTGATGTGTGACCTGTTGAGTGCTAGCAGCATTTTCAATTTTCATCGCTAATTTAGTTTTTTTTGAGAAAATAACTAAAAGAAATACTTGTGTTAATTGCAGACTATTCAGCAATCTTATGGTAATATTCTACTACTTTCAGGTGCTGAATCACTTGCACAAAAAATTACGTAATATGTCGAAGAAATCAGAAACATCTAAGAAGAAGGTAAGCTGATTGCATGATGACTTTTCCAATCCTACATCCTTTGAAATCTCTGTGCTCCTCCAAATCTGGCCCCATGTGCAGTCCCCATTTTAATTATGCCACCATTGGTGATTTTGACTTCAACTGTCAGCCCTGAGTTGTAGAATTCCTTCTCTAATCCCTCCTACCTCAGTACCCTCTCTCTCACACACTCCAAGACTCTTCCTAAAATCTATCTGATTACATTGCTTAGAGTGTGGAAACAGGCCCTTCGGCCTAACAAGTCCAGACCGACTCTCCGAAGAGCAACCCACCCAGACCCATTCCCCTACATTTACCCCTTCACCTAACACTATGGACAACTTAGCATGGCCAATTCACCTAACCTGCACATCTTTGGACTGTGGGAGGAAACTGGAGCACCCGAAGGAAACCCACACAGACACGTGGAGAATGTGCAAACTCCACACAGACAGTTGCCCGGGTCTCTGGCGCTGTGAGGCAGCAGTGCTAACCACTTTGCCACCTAAACTGTCGCCCAGTCTATTTGACCAAACTGTCCTCATTTTTCCTTATGTGACCCAGAGTCAAATTTTGCTTTCTAACAGTCCTGTGGAGATCCTTGGAAAGTTTCACTATATTCAAGGTGCTGTATAAATGCAAATTGCTGTTGATAGAGGATAGCATTCATTAAGAATAGATATACAGGAGTTGAAACGATTTTGCCAGTATGCATAGACCGGTAGTCTAGTGTAAGGTAAAGAAGCAATAATTCAGGCAAAGACTTATGGACATGGCAATTGGATGATGATTCATTACCATCTTTGTAAAAGTGCAATAATATCTTCAGATACATTTTGGATTCATCTTGAAATGGTTTAATTCAGTGAAGATGATTGGTAGGATTGTGTTATCTGCCAGTTCTGAGAAAAATATTAAGATGAATAGGACTTTCTCCTTTATTGAGAAACATGAGGGAATGTTGTAGCTGGGGTACCAACCACAGTTTGTTCCAAAATTTCTTTGAAAGAAAGCATGTACCAAAGCATTAGAGTCTGCTAAAGGCTACTCCACATTCAATAGTGAAAAACAGATAAACCACATAACTTCCTTAGCCTCATTTTTTTTCTTTTTTTTCACAGTGAAAAACAACAAGTGTGTAAATATTTATTTATATGCCATACCAGGAAGAAAGGAAACTCCCGAGTAGCCAGTGATAAGCAGTGCTCTTCTCAGAGGGCAATGCTGTGTGATCAAACAGGGATCAAATCAAAGTAGAGTTGGAGGGGGAAATAATACACTCCACTCCCTGCTGTGCCCACCTTTTCTTGAAAGTCTCAAGGATGTTTGTGGACATCGCGTGTTCCTTCTCCAGGGCTCTGCCATAACCGCAGACGAGGGGCAGGCAATCAGCCCCAACGACACGAGTTAATTTCATATTATGAGTTAGCTTAACAGCTAGAAATCATGGTAAGGAATAATAGTGGTGAACACTGAGACAAAAGTTCGTCAAGAGCAGTCACAGGAACCTAACACGTAACACATGGACAGGGCAACCTCATATGGCTACAAAGACTAATTCAGGCGAGTCATGTTCTACCCATGTAGCACACATGCAGTGATTACGAGGTGTTGTTATGAGTTGTTGGTTGCAGTGTTGGCACCAGTTGGCAAGTTACTGTAAGCACTAATTACTTTGGTGGTACATGTCAGCCTCCAGGTGATGCTCTCACTTTTCTCCATTCTCAGTGAATGTCTCCCATGCATGAGAATCAATGTTTAGGGCCTTTATGTCACACTTGCATGTGGAGCATTAGGTATTCTGCTCACCATATTGTTCCACTGTCCTCACCAAGCAGAAAATCAATTAGTGTACATTCATCTCCCATCCTGTGAATGGCATCTTGATCTTTCATCTTTGAATTAACTCAGCATCATCAACACTTCCTTTCAGGCCAAGTATCAACATAAGATATCACGGCATCATCCATGTTCAGATGAGGCAATCAATGTCTTTAAGAGGGAATTAAGCATTTGAAAAGAAATGCTCCCAATCACATAGTACCCCATCTGATTCTCAGACAACCACTGCATAACTAATGGATTACTTATAAAATTTATTATAACAATTGTAACTTTCCATTTCCAAGTAAAATGAATAAATAAGCAACTCGTTTCTATTTTGGTGGTGTTGGCTAGATGAGGAATAATACTTAAGAAATCAAGACAGCATAACATTAGTTTTCAAATAGTGTCATTTCATGTTTTATAATATCCACCTGAACAGATTTTGTACATATCTGAATGCCAGCACCTCCACATGACACAATGCTTTCATTGTTAATCATTGACAGCATGTGGGAACCATTGGTATAGTCAGCATTTAAACAGCAGGTAACCTCAAAGTTTTTCAAAAACAATAAATTCTTTCCTTGTATTTAATGTCACTCATTTTGCCCACCCAAATAAAACCCAACAGTTTCTCAGCTCTATTGATTAGATGTTTTCTGGAATTTCTCACAGTGTGTAGAAGCAAAATGGAATATATCTAGACACTCCATCTCCAATTCTGTTGTCTCAGTATTTGGAAAGTAATAGTAACAGATTTGAGTTTAACATCACTGTGTTGGAGCCTGTCATTGAAACCATACAACCTACTCCCATTATTTATAACAGAGACCTGAATGAGAAGACTCTGAATGTACTAACACCCACTTGAAGTAAAGTCCAACAGTGACTACTAGTTGCATTTTTGCCTGACATTCGTAACGTTCTTTGACCCAGTCAATGCCAGAATCAAAAAGGCAAACAAGTCCATCAATAAAGATAAGAACTTAAGTGCAAACAAAGGTATTAGAGGTCGTCACTAACAGCAACTAACATTTGGAAAGTTAGGTGGAACAGTTGCACTTTGGAGTGGACACTTTAACCATGGAAGGTCTAGATACCAATAAAAGCCTGCCTGTAATGATGGAGTGTATATTAAATTCATGGTGGAAGAGCTTAGTAAAGCTGTTAATTCACTTTCCATTAACAAATTTCCAGGTGCCGATGCTGTACTGCGAGTTCACATGGGAAATCAGCACTCCTGCAATATCTGCACAACCTTCTTTCTCTCTGTTTTGGAGAGAGAGAGAGAGACCTGTGCCCCACCACACACATGATGTGCAATGATTTCGACTCCATAAAAGGGTATATCAGTGATTGTACCAACAGTTGAGTCATCTCCTTGCTTAGCATTTTGGGAACTATTTTTAACCATATTGCCCGTGTAAGCGTGCAGATTGTGGCTGAATGCACAACCTTGAATCCCAGCGTGGTTTTAGAACAGGAAGATTGATAATTGACATTCTTAGTCATGAGCCTTTTACTCCAAAAGCTTCAGGAGAAATACCTTGAACAAAGCAGACTAATAATATATTGCCTTCATCAATTTCACCAAGTTATTCAGGTTTGTAGCTTAGGTTGAGGTTTAGGGTGTAGCTTTGCTCACTGAGCTGTAGGTTTGATATCCAGACGTTTCATTACCTGGCGAGATAACATCATCAGTGGCGATCTCCAAGTGAAGTGAAGCTGTTATCTCCTGCTTTCTATTTATATGTTTGTCTTGGATGGGGTTCCTGGGGTTTGTGGTGATGTAATTTCCTGTTTGTTTTCTGAGGGGTTGATAGATGGTATCTAGATCTATGTGTTTGTTTATGGCGTTGTTGGTTGGAGTGCCAGGCCTCTAGGAATTCTCTGGCATGTCTTTGCTTAGCCTGTCCCAGGATAGATATGTTGTCCCAGTCAAATTGGTGGTTTTTTTCATCCGTGTGTAGGGCTACGAGGGAGAGAGGGTCGTGTCTTTTTGTGGCTAGCTGGTGTTCGTGTATCCTGGTGGCTAACTTTCTTCCTGTTTGTCCTACATAATGTTTGTGGCAGTCCTTGCATGGAATTTTGTAGATGACGTTGGTTTTGTCCATGGGTTGTACTGGGTCTTTTAAGTTTGTTAGTTTTTGTTTGAGAGTGTTGGTGGGTTTGTGTGCTACTAGGATTCCGTTGGGTCTTAGTAGTCTGGCTGTCATTTCTGAAACTTCTTTGATGTATGATAAGGTGGTTAGGATTTCTGACTGTGTTTGGTCTACTTGTCATGGTTTGTTCTTGAGGAATCTGTGCACTGTATTTTTTGAGTATCCGTTCTTCTCGAATACGTTGTATAGGTGGTTCTCCTGTTTTCTGAAGTCCATCTGTGCTGCAGTGTGTGGTGGCTCTTTGGAATAGTGTTCTGATACAGCTTTGTTTGCATGTGTTGGGATGGTTGCTGGTATAGTTACGTATTTGGTCAGTGTTTGTCGGTTTTCTGTATACGCAGGTTTGTAGTTCTCTGTTGTCCTTTCTTTCGACTGTGACATCCAGGAATGCGAGTTTGTTGTCGGTTTCTTCCTCCTTGGTGAACTTTATGCCTGTGAGGGTGTTGTTGATTATGTTAAATGTCTCTTCTATCTTGTTTCGTTTTGTGATGACAAAGGTGTCATCTACGTAGCGGACCCAGATTTTTGGTTTGATGGTTGGTAGGGCTGTTTGTTCTAGTCTTTGCATTACCGCTTCTGCTATGAATCCTGATAGCGGAGAACCCATGGGTGTGCCGTTGGTTTGTTTGTAGATTATATTATTGAAGGTGAAGTGGGTGGTGAGGCACAGGTCCACTAGCTTCATGATGTTTTCGTTAGTAATGTGATTGATGGTGGTTGGGGTATGTGCGATGGTCTCTTCTAAAAGTGTGGTAAGTGTTTCCTTTGCCAGGTCGATGTTGATGGAGGTGAACAGTCAAATGAGATCATTGTTTCGTCTCCCTCTGTTTTGGTGTTTTTGATGATTTTTAGGAATTCCTGGGTGGAGTGGATGGAGTGCTGTGACTCTTCTACTAGGTATTTCAGTCTTGCATGTAGTTCTTTGGCCAGTCTGTAAGTTGGTGTTCTGGGTAGTGAGACTATGGGTCTGAGGGGGGCTCCTGGTTTATGGATTTTTGGTAGTCCGTAGAATTGTGGGGTGTTGGTCCCGCCTGGTTGCATTTTTCTGGAATTCCATCTTGTTTAATTGTCCGGAATTGTGTAATTTTCTTAGGAGTATGTAATTTTGTTTCCTAGTTGTGAGGTTGGGTTTAGCGCCACCTGTTGGTAGGTGTTGGTGTCTGCGAGTAGTGCATTGGCTTTCTCTATGTAGTCCCTTCTGTTCAGGATGACTGTGAGCCGACCCTTGTCTGCAGGTAATATAACAATGTTTTTGTCTTTTTTGAGGTTTCCTAGGGCTTTCTTTTCTTGTGTGTTCAGTTTGTTTCCTTCCCTCTTTCAGCTAAGAGTAGGTGCAACTGTCTGTCTGATCATTTGTTGTGTTTTTTTCCATGAATTGTCCTTCAATGTGGTTTCTAATGCCTCTAGGAAATCCTTCTTGTCAGCGTCTCGGTAATTGAAATTTAGTCCATTTACTAGTACCGCTTTTTTTGTGTCTGATAGGGTTCGGTCTGATAAGTTCTTTATCCATGCCCCTGTGTTATCGGTTTTGTCTTTGTTTGTGAGTTTTTTCTTCAGGTCCTGATTTTTCTTTCTTCAGCCATGTAAACAGAGACAGTCTATTTAAGCTGCTGGTGAAAATTGGCTACAAACACAGAAAATGCTGGAGAGATTCAGCATTATCTGTGGAGAGAAATAAAGGTAACGTATCATGTCTGGTATGACCTTTCTTCAGAAAATTGGCTACCACTTAAGCTGCTTAGTGCGATCTCCTTCTATGACAACACAATAGGTAAAGTCAGCTATTTCAAAGCAACTGAGGATCCCTTTAATATTCACAATCTGGTCAAACTCGACTGAGTTCTGGCATCAACAGTCTTTGGCTTAATGTTCTCTTTTACTGCTGCCATATGCTGTCAGGTAATCTACATAGGATGTTTACTTACATATCAGAGCTGATGGAAAGCTGTTCAGCCTTGCTTGTCTAATAAACAAGGCAAAGTTGTGCTAAGTTCTTACTGGAGAGCTGCTTTATGGTGATGAAGTAACACCACCATTCCATAATGAGGATCACTATCAGCTTCAAATAGTTAAAATCTCTCACATTGGTAAGTGCTTGGTTTGACCATCTGCAACAAGTAAGCACATATTATGATCCAAGATGTTGCCACACAACCATTTATCGCTATTAAAGCATTTTTGATCGTGACACTGAGGGTCTGCAATCAACAGCAATCTGTCAGTTGATGCTGGAATCATCACAAAAGCTGAGGCTGTTATGCCTAAGTGGGTGTGGAACAATGGCAGCCTGATTGAGAACATCAAATTGTACCAAGATTGAATCCGCAGTGCACCTTTCATTCCACATTCTCTGTCTCAGAACTAACCTCAGAACCTCTTGTCAGGACAGAGCTCCTGGAATTTGCTAACTGCATATAGTCATTGCTAAGGCCATGATCTTTACGCTGGCTCAGCCAAATTCATTGGTCGATACACAAAGACCTTCTGCACAATGAACTGTTCACTGGGTTGCAAACGTTTGGGCTTCCATACCTTCACCAGCAGCTAATCTGTGATCAGTGAGAGCTGAAGTTAGTGGACATTGATACTGAT
The DNA here is from genome assembly GCF_037043375.1 of Chiloscyllium plagiosum. Lineage (NCBI taxonomy): Eukaryota > Metazoa > Chordata > Chondrichthyes > Orectolobiformes > Hemiscylliidae > Chiloscyllium > Chiloscyllium plagiosum. The sequence goes on from NW_028270142.1 coordinate 47,214,387, forward strand.
TACAAAGAGATAGCCAGTGATTGCTGTGACTTCTGGAGGTACGTTGAGGAGCCAAGTAAAAATGAAGAGCTTAGCTGACCAAGAATTGGGCCAACAGAAAACAGAAGCCAGCAAAATGTGCACCTTCTCCTCCTGCTAATCTAACTGCAATACCTGAGTGGAGTTCTTCAGCAACACCTGGCGATACTTAACATAGAGTCGACCATCTTGACAGAATCCTTTGTTTTGTGAGATGGGAGGTTGCCATTATCTTCCTCATCTTTTATTCACCTTGAGAAGGTATAGGGGAACTGGGTAAGGATGATAGATTTCCTTCTCTCAAAGGCAGAAAACAATAATTAAATGGCCAACATGACTGGTACTAGGGCTGGAATTTCCCTGCTGAGGGCAGGTTGGCAGGTGATGGGGGGGTGGGGGAAAGGGGGCTATACAATTCAGTGTCATGGCAGCAGTTGTTTACCCTCTCTCACCCGCCCTTCAGTATTTTACCCGATATGGGGCAGGTTGCTACCAAGTATCCAGGGTGTCAGGTCAAGCCATCATCGGTGGACTGTGTGCAGTTGTCTTCAGATCAGGTACCCTGTACCCACTGGGGGCATAAAGCCCCTTCCCACTGAATTCTTTCTCAGATGGTCCAGCATTTACCCTGCTCATTGCCTTGCCAATCCTACCCCCATTGCTTGGGTCTGCCAGACTGGCCCTAAGTGAGAGCCAGGACCTTCCTGTAAATCAGGCTCCTCCTGACTGGGTACTGGCTGCAATTTTAAGAGTAAATCATTCATTGGTTTGGATGAAGAAGTGGATCAGTCATGATCATGAATCACTCCTGCATGATTTGCACTGAGCTTCCAGGATCTTGTCATCAAACTCCCCGTGAGCTCCAATGAATTGCTGGATTTGTCCTTTTTGTATTAATTGAACTTTGTAGCATTTTGTGAGGTAAGGACACAATTAATAGTGTAGTAAATATTCTGCAAAATCCACTCAACAGCTCCATTCCAATAAGACTAGAACAAAAAAATTGATTCCCAATCCTGTAACTAGGAAATCGTTCCAAGAGGTTCATGCTTCAAATTGAATATATTTAAATTTAATCTTCCTGCTTTTCTTCGGTATCTCCTTGCCTGCCTTCTTCACACAATACAATGTTCTGCATCTAATTTGACTGTAATCTATCTTATTCCCTATTCTGGTTCTCCTACACTTAACTTAAATAACTGATGGATAATTGGTCCATTACCCATTGGCTCCCCATCATCAGCTCACCATTGCAGCAGTTCTGCTGCATAGTTAGATTGAGAAAAAGATTCAATCCATGGTGTTCAAGGAAATACTGGGGCTACTGGTTTTCAAGTTACAGATTTTTGAGTGTAAATGATTGTGAGAATAAAAACAAGACTTTGTAATCATGGTATGGAATCTCATTTTATGCCTGACCTTAGATACTGCCTCATACTACTTTTGATACACTTACAAAGTATTATTAAGAAAGAGACAGACATCTCTACAGCAGTCAACACAATGCTGATCAAAAGAAGTACTGAATAGTAATGTTTCCTTGGTTACATATTACGTTGGTGAGGTACTAATGGAATTGATCATAACACCGAATGGAAAAGCTTTTTTATTTTAAAGTGAAAAGGAATCTTCTTAGAAATGCTATGAGTGCTTTTTACAGAAATATCAATTTCATTTTCAATGCTGGAAGCAATGTACTTTAGTTATCAAGAAAGTTAAAGATTAGACCGTATCTTAGCATATTCAAGAATTTGTGGAGTACTTCACATTCATGACAGTTTGGCTTGGCTCAAGCTTTGAGTTTTAGCTGGAGATTTCACAGAATCTCTGATCTTCTCTTGAATTATGCTCTGAGAAAGAAAAAAGATGTGAGTTTACTGTATTTCTCCTCCTTTGCATTATTATTTTGTGAGCAGCCTCACCTGCCTTTGAGATGCTTATTCATTATTTTCTATTTGCTAACCTTCGTAAATGTCAGACTATCCAAAACTCTGCTGCCAGTGTTTTAGCTCACAGCAAGTCCTGTTCCCCTATCAACCATATGATGGAAGATTACATACTGAGAATACCTACATTGGCTCTCTGTCAATAAATGTCTTGATTTTAACATACTCATTCTTGATTTCAAATCCTTCTAGGCATTAACTTGTCCCTATCTATGGAATTTCCTTCTGGCCCATAACCTTCTTGGATTACAGTGCTTGTCTAATTGTGATCCCTTGTGCATCCTAATTTTTAATTACCCCACCATAATGAGTCCCTCATTCAGTTGCTTCGCCCCCATGTTGGAGAGACATACAGCACAGGAAAAGACCTTTCAGTTCAATTCATCCATGTCGACCAGGTTTCCTAAACTAAACTAGTCCCACTTGCCTGTGTTTAGCTCGTATCCCTCTAAACCTTTCCTATTCATGTCCCTGTCCAAAGTCTTTTAAATGTTGTAACTGTACTGCATTTACCACTTCCTCTGGCAGTTCATTCCACATACAAGCCACTCTGTGAAAAAAATGTCCCTCATGTCCCTTTTAAATCTTTCTCCTGTCACTTTAAAAGTATGTCCTCCGGTTTTGAACTGCCCTATCCTAGAGAAAATGCCTTTGCTATTCACCTTATCTACGCCAGTCATGATCTTATAAACCTCTATAAGGGCAGACCTCAACCTCCTACTCTCTGGTGAAAAAAGTACCAGATCATCCAGCCTCTCCTTATAACTCAAATCCAACAAATCCTTGTAAATCTTTTCTGAACACTCTCCAATTTAACAATGTCCTTCCTATAGCAGGGCGACCAGAACTGTACACAGTACTCCAAAAATGACCTCTTAACAACCTGTACAAGCACAACAATACATCACAACTCAGACCATTTCTTCATATCTATTATGTCCAAACTCTAATTGCATCTGACTGCCCCTATCAAATCTTCTCTTGACTGTTCTCCAAGAAATAAAAACCAGTCCATTTCTCCCACCTTTCCACATAGTGAAAATTCCTCATTTCTGGGATCATTTTTGTGAATCATTTCACAACTTTGTTGCTTTTGTAATCTCGGCTTTTGTAAAGCCTGGGTTACTGCATTCCTTAACTACCCTCTGAACTGTCTTGTCCCTTCAATGATTTATGCAGATAGAAATTCAGGTCCCTATTCTACTGCACCCCCTTTCGAATTACATCTTTCATTTTACAGTATCTGTCTGCATTTTTCCTACCAAAGTGAATCACTGCACATTGTCTGCACTAAATTCCATCTGCCAATTGCCTACACATTCCACCAACCTGACTGTCCTTTTGAAATTAATCACTATTCATAATAATTAATTCACAATAATTTCAAATTTTGTACCATCTGCAAATTTAATTTTACCCTGCGCACCAAGGGTCATTAATATAACAGGGAGAATAAAAGTCCTAATACTAATCCCTGAGAAATTCTACAATACATATTCCTCTGATCTGAAAACAACCATTTAGGACTACTCTTTGTATCCAGTCACTCAACCAAATTTGTATCCATATTCTAATGCATCTTATTCCATGAGCTCTAACTTTTCTCTCAAGTCTGTTTTGGGGAACATTATCAAATGTCTCAAGAAGTCCATGCACATCACATCAACAGAATGACTCTCATCAACCTTCTCTGTTACCTTATATAAAAAAACTAAAGTTAGTTAAACATAATTTGTCTCAGCAAATCCATCTGCTTTCCTTAATTAAGCCACATTTATCCATGTGGCTATTAATTTTGTTGCAAATCATTTTTTCTAATATAATTCCCCTCACTGAAGCTCTATAATTACTGGGATCACTGTAACATTTTGTCAAATGTTGGTGTAGCATTTGGGATTCTCGAGTCCTCTGCTACCATCCCTGAGTCTGTGAAAGTTGGAAAATGAAGGACAGTGTGTCTGCAATTCCCAATCTGACTGCTTTCAGTAGCCTTGGATGCATTTCATCCCATCCAGGTGCCTTGAAGTACAAAATGCCTGTCTAATACTTCCTCCTTATTAATTCTAAACCTTCCAAATGTCTTTCACCATAATCTGAACAGCATCTTCTTTCTTGATGAAGACAGATGCAAAGTATTCATTTCATAATCAGCCATGCACCACACCTTCATAAACAAATCTCTTTATTGTTCTCTAATCTTCCTCTTCCAATCAACTGTTTAAATGCTGTCATGTGGAAAAATCTGCTTGATGTCATTTTAGACAAATATGTTTTCAATATATTTTAATGAAATAGAGATTACGTATGCACTTAATAGCATTCATGCTGACTACATTTCAAACTTACTTTTTGGCTGTGACATAGTTTTGAGACAGCCTGATGTGGGAAATTATGTTACATAAATTCAAGTTCTTCATTTCCTTCAATGGTGTTTACTGTTTTGGATGAACATCTGGGATGAAGGCAACATAAAACCAGCTATAATACATTCCTTTAACCAGAGAAAGAGCGAATGAACAAGAGTTTGGAATTATACAGCACCTGTAATACAATAAAACCACCAGAGCAAGGTTTCCTTTAAGCTGGTGAGTGTGTGGACACGTGACAATCTTGAATGTAACAAACAGGATTGGCGAGTCAACACTTCTTCTAATGTGCAAGTGTGTGGGTATGTAGTAAGCAAGAGGAATCTACAATGCATCAAACATGCTGTACACAAGAAAGAAAAATTAGTGAGAACAGTAGTCTTCTTTGATTTCAGGATTGGCTAAAAGGAGAAATGAGAGGGAGAGAACCCCTGAGCTTAGAAGTAAATGTTGTCTGATAATGTTCCAAGAAACCTCTTTGGGCTTTTTTACTCAAGTAAAAGTGCTTTTTGCTTGCAAGTTATTGCTGTGGGCAGCTGCATCAATGAGGAACAAAGGAAACAGGGGATGGGAAGGAAAAACAATGAAAGAACTTATTGATTGATCTCAAGTAACAAATGCTTCCTATTTCCTTTCTTTTTCTATCCTGTTCTCTCCAGACTGCCCAAACTGTGCTGGTGGTGATTGTCGTCTTCTGCGTTTCCTGGCTACCAAACCATGTGATCAACCTGTGGACTGAGTTTGGCAGTTTCCCACTCACGGATGCCTCCTTTGCCTTCAGGATAGCCGCACACTGCCTGGCTTACAGCAATTCCTCTGTCAACCCTATCATTTATGCCTTCCTTTCCGAGAATTTCCGCAAGTCCTACCAGCAAGTGTTCAAATGTAAGATCCGCAGCACCTCTCCCTTAAATGATGGCAAGGAATATCGAACACAATCTGAAGTCATGCCATCTACCAGCTGTACCAATGTGTGAGTGGTGAATCTGGGTAAGATGTAGCACGGGAGATGGTAATACTGTAATATTCACCATACATGTATTTTATGTTAGTGCAAACAGGCTATTGAGTTACTGGAGCCAAAGACTGCAGATTTCTCTGGAGCATGATGCTTGGTAGTGAGCAATCACGAAGCTGTGACAGTGTTCAGGAGGATATTAGGCACAACATGAGAGTAGAATTCAGAACAAAGTTTGCCCTTGACATTCAAAGGATACCTGCAGGAAGAGATGTCTGTGCATGTTTATTCGGAAAGCCTCAGTATACTGCGATTCACTAATTAATGTGCTGTGAGAGCACAATGCTTTACATTACTCAAGGAAAAGGGCATATTGTAGTATTTCGCACAGTTGCCACAGTATTTCATCTCATGTCTGTCCTTAGATTGAAACATTAACTCTTGATTGTCTGCACAGCTGAGTAAATGTTTTAGCATTGCCCACCTTTAAGGGCCTTACATCTTTGTGAATGATCTGCCAATGGGCCATATAAGGCGGTTGACACCATGAATGGAAATCAGATAGAAATTGAAATATTCTGATTGTTTCCCCTTGTCCTCATCACTTATTGTCTTTTCCGATTTGCTCGCCCATTTTTCCTTCCCTTCTTTCTGATCCAAGACAAGTGGATCAGAAAGACCCCTAGTTCAGTCCTAACTCCATCTACCGATACTATGGCCCTGAGGATATCATGCTTAGTCTTTATTTTAAAGGGCATGGGAAAATGACTGAGAGAAACAGAGAGCAGAATTGTTATACACATTGTGAACATGAATGTGAGTCCTGGAAAAAGTACAATAGATCACCCATATGCAACATAATGACGTAAAAGAATGATTACAGCTGCAGAATCATACAATACAGAAGCAGGTCTTTTGTCCCATTGTGCCTGTGCAGTCTCCTTCAAAGATTTATTCAAATTGCCCTGCTCCCCATGCTCAGACTACATAACCTGCAAAATTTTCCTTTTCAAGTACTCCGTCACAATATGTTCTTCTCCAGTATACATGTAATTCAAACGGGAATGTAAAGCATTATTACTCCAGTTAATGAAGTGATTTTACATTTTAACAGAATTTTTCTTTGTAAATCAGCAAACGTAAAAACAGATTATCTGGTCATTATCACATAGCTGTTTGGGGGAGTTTGCTGTGAAAGATTGACTGCCATGCCTCCCACATTGCAACAGAGACTGCACTTCAAAAAAATAATTCATGGTCCATAAATCATATTGGGCCATACTTACAAATCTTTCCGATTTCCTGTCCTCATGAAAGCTTTGATTTCATGATGATGCATTCCATTGGCAGATGAACATTCATTTTGGCTTTCCCATTGGAATGTGAAAACAAGGGAATTAATTGACATGTCAGGTGACCAATGTGGGAAATTTAGAGATGGCGTAGGTAATCCTGTCATGAAACCTCCAGAATATGTCAAACCAAAATTGGTGATACTATGGAGACAGTAAGTGCCAGCATCACTTTAATGCTGCACGACAAACAGTTGGTAAGAATATCAAAACAACTAGATGAACCATAACTAGAGATCTCTCCCAGACTGATGCTGAATTTATGTATAGGTGAGAGTGTTGAATGAAACCTGGAAACTTAGGGATGGATTTACATTTCCTTAATTTCACTAAATCTACTCCTAAAAGAAAGCCTTGCTTTCTATTTTATGTTAATCACACATGGCACATGTGTACCTCTCGTTGGGCCAGAGCTTATTGCCCATCCCTAACTGACCAGAGGGCAGTTAAGAATTAGCCACGTTGCTGTGGGTCTGGAGTTACAAGTAGGCCAAACAGGTAAGAACAGCAGATTTCCTTCCCAAAAGGACATTGGTGAACCAGATTGGTTTTTATAAAAGTCATATCATGATCGTCATTAGACCCTTAATTTCAGATTGTTTATTGAATTCAAATTCCGTCATCTGCCATGTGGGATTTGAACACATGTCCTCAGAACATTAGCTGAGTTTCTGGATTAACAGTCTCGTCATAATACCACAGGCAATTGCCTTCCCTAATAGAATCTTTCTTGAGATTTGGAAATGTCAAAGCACTTCAGAGGCTGAGGAGTAAGGGGTTTTGCAGCAAAATGACTATTCATTTTGAGAACACATGAACATACAACATAGGAGCAGAAGTGGACCATTTGGCTCCTCAATCCTGCTTTACCATTCGATAAGATGATGGCTGATCTGTTTGTTTTTGAAGTCCACATTCTGACGTTACCCCAATAACCCTTGGCTTGGTTCCCTTGCCTAACAAGAATTGGTTTAATTCTACATTAAAGATATTCAATGACTCAGTCTCTGCTGTCAGAGGCAGAAAATTTGCAAGTTGACACACCTCCAGAGAGAATATTTCTCCTCACCTCTGCCCTAAATGTTTAACCTTTAACTTTAAAACCATTTTCATTAGTTTTGGACTGACCTGCAAGAGGAAACATCCTTTCCACATCTACCTTTTCCAGAAGATTTGGTATTCTTATGCACTTCAATCAAGTAATTCCTCACATTTTTAAACCCAGAGAAATCTGCATGTCTAACCTATCCTCATAAGATAACTTGCTCATTCAATCTAGTAAACCTCCCCGGATCTGCTGCCCACCGCCACATTTTTCGACTCCTCTGATCTGCTGTTATGCATTTACACCCTTCCTTAAATAAGGACACCAAAATAGTATTCCGTATTCGAGATGTGGTCTCACCAATGCCCTATGTGACTGAAGCATAACATTCTTTCTTTCGTGTTCAATTCCGCCAGTAATTAATGACAGCATCCTATTAGCCTTCTTGATTACATTATTCCTTGGGATGTAGGTGTTATTGTCAAGGTTAGCATTTATTACCCAACCCCAGTGGCCTTTGAACTGAATGGTTTGTAGGGCCATTTCATTTTATAGGGCTGTTAACAGTCAATCATGTTGTTATGAGTGTGGAGTCACATGTAGACCAGAACAAGGAAGGTAGGTTTCAAACCTTAATGAACATTAATGAATAGAAAAAAACCCCACTGAATACCACAGCTCAAAAGGTATTCATGAAGCTAATGTGCAAGTGCCATTTTAAAAAATATATTTAATTGTATGTAAATTTCACCAGCTGTCATTTCTGACATTTGAAATTTGAACCCAGAGGATTAGCCTGGATCTTTGCTCTAATAATCTAGTGACACTGTAATTATACCACCACCAGTAATTCAAAACCTTGTGTTCTGAGAACATGGGTTCAAATCCCATTGTGCAGATGGCGAAATTTGAATTCAATAAACTCAGGAACTATAAGCTAGGCTAATGTGACCATGTAATCACTGTTGATTGTCATACAAACCCAAACGTTTATGAAGAAACCTGCTGGCTACTACCTCCTACATCCACTTGGTTGACAAATCAGTATTCCATCATGTTGAATACTATTTCGAAGAAGCACTGAGAGTATCAACTATGTAGTAAAACAAAGTTTGAATCGCTGCTTTTGATGTTTTTAATTGCCAAAAAGAAAAAAAAGGGAGGAGAAGGAAGAGGAGAAGGAGAGGAAAGAGAGATGCAAGGATATTTACACTTTTCTGACAAGTGGTTGCTTCAGGAGCATTCCTCGGTTCCAGGAGAACAGGAATTTGACTGAGCACCAAAACAGTTGGACCCAGTATGAGAGTAGCCATAATCTATTGCTATGGGGCCCCAGATGTCTTGTTCGATCTAACCCCAGTGTACAGGAAACACCAGTGTTGCACTCTTTATTTAGCCTCTTTGTCAGTTGCTTGTAATGGTGCCCAAAGAGTCCAAATTTACCTCAAAAGTGTGACATACTCACCCTGTTGTGAGGAATTCTCTACCACTAGGCCCAGCATCAAATGAAGGATGGTAGGTGTTTTCTAAATGTTGCAAGTCCAATCTGAAGTTAGTTTAACATTGCTAAGGTAGCTAGTAGACCTTGGGGGTAAGTGAGAGTGAGAGTGTCCTAGGATGGTCATTTATAAATTTGCTTTCAGTGTAAAGGTCCCAGATGTGGCATAATCCCTCTGAGTGGCCCAAGAGGATTGCAAGGCCAGCCTTTCAAGCTGGGGCTCCCTCTGTGGGTATTGTACTGCGGAAAGATTGCTCCTTGTAACTGTAGATCTTCCCACTTGACTGGCACTGCCACACCATCAGCAAAATGACTGCAGGTCCGTAACATGGACCAACAGTCAATGGACTCAATAGATGTACAGACGGCTGCCTACCTCTCTGCAATGTACTGTCCATCCACCTCAAAACGAGTCACTTCGAGACTTCACTGACAGTCGGACTGTATTCGGGAGCCATACCAATGTGGCTCTCTGCTATTTTCTCAGCCCTCCCACACACCTCCCAGCCTGCCACCCAAACAGGGGAGTGCTGGGAAGTTCTCTACATTAATTTTTTTAGTTTGGTTATGGAATGTGGGCATCTCTGGCTGGACTAGCATTTATTGCCCATCCCAAATTATTCAAGAAGGTGGTGGTGAGCTGCCTCCTAGAAGGGCCACAGTTATACTGTGTAGGTACATCCACAATGCTGTTATGGAGGGAGTTCCAGCATTTTGACTGAATAACATAAAAAAACTTGATGTGGAGGTGCCAGTGTTGGACTGGGCTGGACAAAGTTAAAAATTACATAACACCAGGTTATAGTCCAACAGGTTTATTTGGAAGTTCAAGCTTTTGGAGCGCTAATCTTTCAACACGCAGCAGCGCTCTGATAGCTTGTATTTCCAAATAAGCCTGTTGGGCTATAACCTGATGTTGGGTAAAAAAATCTTGTTCTTGTAGCCAGAGTATTTACTTGGCAGGTCCAAACAGTTTCGAGTTAAAAGTAACATCCCTGTGTTGATATAGTGTGTCTCTGATTTTTGGCTGATTCCATGGATTGTGACTAGTATGAGGTCAAGGTCAAAGCATACTGGAATATGTTCGATTGCTGGTCCATGCTGCAATCTTCAGATGCATTGATTGTATTTACAATCTAACACCATTGATCTTCCACATGGAATTGATAAACTGTTGTATCCTGAAAGTTTTACATTTGTATGTTTTGTTATGGCTTCCCATTGCTCTGCATATGTTTTATAGAATTTGTAATGGCAGTATATTGGAACTTGCCCCTGTGTCAGGCATGATTCCAAACAATGGAGAATTCCCCCTGAATTTCTTCTAAGAGGAAATATCCTTTCAATATCCACCCAGTCAAGGACTGTCAGGATTTTATATATTTCCATTTAGTCACTTCTGACTCTTCTAACCTCCAGAGGATACGGGCCTAGCCTGTCTAGCCTTTCTTCATAAGACAATCTTCTCATTCCAAGTATTAGTCAAATAAATCTTCTCGGAGCTGCTTTCAACAATTATAGAACCTTCTGTTAGTCCAATATATTTTCTTATTCATAACCTGCTCGAGTGACTGTCCAGCCTCCTCGACTTTTTATCAGAAGCATTCCACTTGCACATCTGTCTTACTTGTACGATCTCTAAATTCTACTTCAGTTCTTTTTCACTAGAACTTCATTGCTGGCATTTACTCTGAAAGGATTGTCGTATGAGTCATTTTCTCCACTATTGCTATGCACTCAAGTCAATGTTTCTGTAGCTATGCCTGATCTGATTTATGTATGAGTTGTCCTAGATCTACCTGTGAAGCAACAATATTGTCAATGAATTAATGAGTAGTTTATAGTTTGTCTTGTTTCCTTTCTTCATTCATCTTTGTGAGCTGAGAAGAGCGATTCCCTAAAAAAATCCACATGTCAGAAATGATATTCTCAACTTCGAACATAGTATTTTTAATATATAGGCTTTTGTTCAGCCTTTTCCTCTTGAACTTTCATTTTTGTCTCCACAGCAGAGAGTTAAGATCTTAGCTGCTGTAATTCAGAAGAAAATGAAATGTTCCATTCTCCTTTCAGATTCAGTTCTGCAAATGTTTCTTGAATAGCTTGCAGCAGTTTCTGTTGTGTCTCTGATTTTTGGCTGATTCCATGGATTGTGACTAGTATGAGGTCAAGGTCAAAGCATACTGGAATATGTTCGATTGCTGGTCCATGCTGCAATCTTCAGATGCATTGATTGTATTTACAATCTAACACCATTGATCTTCCACATGGAATTGATAAACTGTTGTATCCTGAAAGTTTTACATTTGTATGTTTTGTTATGGCTTCCCATGGCTCTGCATATGTTTTATAGAATTTGCAATGGCAGTATATTGGAACTTGCCCCTGTGTCAGGCATGATTCCAAACAATGGAGAATTTCCCCCCGATTTCCATTTACTTCCGTTTTGCTTGAGTTTCTTGTTGCCACACTCAGTTAAGTGCTGCTTTGATGTCAATGGCAGTCATTCTTCCTTCTTTTTTGTTCATGTTGGACAAACACTCTATGGAAGTCACGTGATTACTGGCCTGGTGGATCCCAAACTGAGTGCCATAAGCAGGTTATTGCTAAGCAAGTGCCATTTAATAACGCTGTCAACAGTACCTTCTGCTATCTTGCTGATAATAGAGAATAGACTGATGGGTTGGTTATTAAGTGGGTTGGATTTGTCCTGTTTTTCAGTGTCCAGATATACCCAGGCAATTATTGGGTAAATTGCACTATTGTAACTGTACTGGAACAGTTTGGCTGTGGCTGTAATTAATTGGAGAGCCCAAGTATCCAATAAAATTGCTGGAATGTTGTGCTGCCGTTGCAGTATCCAGTGCCCTCTGTTGTTTCTTGATATCATATGGATATCACAATTGAATTGGCAGAAGACTGGTATCTGTAATGCTGGAGACCCCCAGAGGAGGCTGAGCTGGATTGTCTACTCCGTACTTCCAGCTGAAGGTTGTTGTGAATGTTTCAGCCTTGTCTTTTGCACTGATGTGCTGGGCTACCCCAGTTTTGAGGATGGGGCTATTTGTGGGGCTTCTACCTCCAGTGAGTTATTTTGCTATCCAAAGCCATTATGACTGGATGCGGCAGGGCTGGACTGCTTAGATTGGATCCATAGGTTATGGGATTGCTTAGCTCTGCCTATTGCATGCTGTCTTTGCTATTTGTCATGTAAGTGGTCCTGTGTTGTAGCTTCACCAGGTTTACACACCTCTTAGGTACTGCTCTTGTATTCCCCCTGACACACTTCACTGAACCAGGATTCATTTTCTGGTTTGATGGTAACAGTAGAATGGAGGATGTGCCAAGCTGCGAGTTTACAGTTCTTGTTGCATCTGTTGCTGCTGATAGTATACAGTACCTCATGAATACCCAGTTTTGAATTTCTAAATCTGTTTGATATCTGTCCATTTTAGCACTGTAGTAATGTCACACAACATGCTGGAGGGTATCCTTATAATGAAGTTGGGATTTTGTCTGAACTGTACACCTGTTACTGAGATGAAGAGAAGTTTCTTCATTCAGAGAGTGGTGAGCCTGTGGCATTCTGTGCCACAGCAATGGCTAGAAGTCATATCATTGAATGCTTTTAAGAAAGAGTTAGATATAGTTCTTAGGACTAAGAGGATCAAAGAGTATGGAGAGAAAATGGGAGTAGGGAATTGAATTGGATGATCAGCCACAATCCTATTGAATGACAGAGCAGGCTCTTAGGGCCTATTTTCTATGTTTCTATGTGCAGTGGTCATCCTTGTTAATGCAGTGATTGATAGCTGCATTTGCAACAGGTACATTGGTGAGGATGAACTCAAATAGTTTTCCCTCTTGTTAGTTCCTCATATGGACCTAGTCTATGTTTTTTGGGTCTCAGTCCGCTCAGTCAGTTGTTACTGAGGCACTCATGCTGAATGAGACTCCTTGGCCAATTCCTATCTTTCAAATGGGACAGGACATACCAAGGGATATAGTGTATGGGACATTATCTGTAAGGTATAATTCTATGAAATATAATTCCATGGGTATGACAATGTCATGCTGTTGCTTGATTAGTCTGTGGCACAGATCTTTCAATTTTGTTGGCAGCTTCCAAATATTAGGAACAAGAGTGAGAGATATTATGGAGAAGAAATTGGAGAAGAAACCTGTTGCTGATACAAAGAAAGGTTGTAGGGTTAGATTTACTGTTGCTGTTTCTAGTGCCGAGGTGAATACCAATGTTCTGTTTGGCTTCATTCCTTTCCGACTTTGTAAAGTTTGCTACAACTGAATTCCTTGCTAGGTCATTTTGGAGTCAACCTGGAATCACATGAAATTAAGGATGGCATATTTCCTTCCTGGAAGGGTATCAGTGGACCAGATGAGTTTTAAGACAATGATGACATTTTCATTGTCACCATTAGACTAGGTTTTAAATTCTAGATGTACATATTTATTAAATTTAAATTCACCAGTCACCATGGTGTGATTTGAGCCCATGTTTGTAGAGCATTAGGTTTAGCCTGTGGATTCTGAATCTAATGACATGATGACAACACAATCACTATTCATGGCCTTTCTGCTCCAAGAAGCACCTGAATACATTGGATATCACAGAATGGCTACAGCACAGAACGAGGCTGTTCAGCCCGTAGTATCTATGCTGGCTTTCTGACCGAGTAATTCTACTCTTTCTTGTAGCCCTCCACATTCTGTCAGTTTGAATAATAATCCAGCTCCCTTTTTTAAGTCTTGATTAAACCTCCCTCCACTATTTTTTGATGAAATACATTTCAGATTCTAACTGTTTGCTGAGTGAGGACGTTCTTTTTCATTTTGTCATTGTCTTTTTTGCCATTTATTTCAAATCTGTGCCTTCTTGCTCTTGACCTGCTCACCAATGGGAGCAATTTCTCACAATTTACTCTGTCCAGATCCCCAATGGTTTTCACTGCCAGGAGAGAACTCCAAATGCTGTTTGGCACAGCCAGGTACAAAGCCTAACTATTATGACATAGAGACAAAGAATGCAGCTGCAGTTGAACAGAATATTTAATAGAGTTTTAAAATTTTTAATAGTACCAGGAAAGGGAAGTGAGGCCATATTTCACTAAACCAAGTAGGTAGAAAAATTAAGTATGTAAAGTTAGCTCACTGATCTGGAAGGTTTGTTTTCAGACGTTTTGTCACCATGACTAGGTAACATCATCAGTGAGAGTCTCCATTGTGAAGCGCTGGTGGTATGTCCCGCCCCTCTATTTATAGGTCTTGGTTTCTTAAGCTGGGTGATGTCATTGCAGCATCCAAGAACTACAAACAGTGAAGATAAATATCTATACAACATTTTCAAGACAAACGGATACACAATAAACACGATCCGCTGATTCCTCAGAAACAAGCTCAAGCAAGCAGACACAATACAACCAAAACCTATGGCCACATTACCTTACATTAAAGACATATCAGAAATGACCTCCAGACTACTCAGACCCCTTGGCATCATGGTAGCCCACAAACCTACCAACACACTTAAACAGCTACGAATGAACCTAAAGGATCCATTAGCAAAACTAACATCATTTACAAAATACCATGCAAGACCTATAAAAAAATTAAATCAGACAAGCAAGCAGAAAACTTGCCACCAGGATACATGAAAACCAACTAGCCACCAAAAGACACAACCCACGATGACTAGCTTCCATACATACAGACAAAGAAGGACATCACTTTGACTGGGACAACACACACATCTTAGGACAGGCAAAATAAATATACGCAGGAGAATTCTTAGAGGCATGGCATTCTAACAAGAACTTCTTCACAATCACCTGATGAAGGAGCGTCTCTCCGAAAGCTAGTGTGCTTCCAATTAAACCTGTTGGACTATAACCTGGTGTTGTGTGATTTTTAACCTTCTTCAATAAACACATCGATTTAGATCCTATTTACCTTCCCTTGAAAAAAGGAACTGGAAAGGACATCACCCACCTTAAGAAATCAAGACCTATAAGTAGAGAAGCGGGACATACCACCAGCGCTTCACCAGACTCTCACTGATATTACCTAGTATGGTGACAAGCCTTCAAGCTCAGCAATCTAACTTACTTAATTATCATCAACGTGAACTACAAATCGTCTCAAAAATTATTCAGTAGAAAAGTCATCACTCATAGCTTCCTTATAATTTGTTCAATTAGAAGTGAATGAGGATTCTATCTACAATTGATATAAAAGCACAGTGTACCAGACCTCTTTTCTTCAAGCTTCACCTCCTTGTGCATTTCTCTGTTATTCATAATGGAAGAAGACTTCTAGTTTGTTGATTAAAAGCAAGGACTGTGAAAAGTTACAGGGTGTTATTGAAAGAGATGAGCAGGCATTGCTACTGACGTGGTGCACTGATGAGTAACCCAATGAAATATTCAGTGAGTGATTTCCACTCAATTCCTGAAGAAGTTCATGGGTTGCACTTCTTTGAGATACACTTCATCAAACACAGCAAGCAGCGTTTTCCCAGTGACACATTTATGTGGAGACAGTATCTGCTGCAGGCTCCTTTGTGGTGGCCTTTCCCATTAGCGGAAGGAATCTGCAGAATTTAAAATTAGGATAATCCAGTAGGAAATTCACCAGGGTTATTGGTGAGTATCAGGTATAACCAAGAAGTCTTAACCTGCCATACTTACAGTGGTCCATTGTGCATCTTGATTGAAATATTGAGGAGTCAATATGGGGCAGCATGGTGGCTCAGTGGTTAGCACTGCTGCCTCACAGCACCAGGGTCCTAGGTTCGATTCCAGCCTTGGGCAACTGTCTGTGTGGAGTTTGCACATTCTCCCCATGTCTGCATGGGTTTCCTCCGGGTGGTCTGGTTTCCTCCCACAGTCCAAAGATGCCAGGTGAATTGGCCGTGCTAAATTGCCCATAGTATTAGGTACATTGGGAAATGGGATTGGGTGGGTTACTCTTCGGAGGGCTGATGTAGACTTGTTGGGCAGAAGGGCCTGTTTCCACACTGTAGGGAATCTAATCTAAATTTAATTCTCTGCCTCATTCTCCCACTGACCTTTCTGTCATGGACCTCCTGCACTGTTCCAGTGGGGCTCAATAGAAATTCAAAAAAATAACATTACATCTTTAGGTATGACAGATTACAATTTTCTGTCAGAATTTCGTTCAACAATTTCAGTTTACAACTAATGCTGTATTTGTTTTTCTGGGAAGTATTTGTTGGTGATGATCCTCCTTTTCCCATTAAAATTGTACACGACGTTGGTTCGGCCGCATTTGAAATACTGTGTACAGTTCTGGTCACCACATTACTAAAGGATGCGGATGCTTTGGAGAGGGTGCAGAGAAGGTTTACGAGGATGTTGCTGGTATGGAAGGTGCTAGCTATGAAGAGAGGTTGAGTAGGTTAGGTTTGTTTTCATTAGAAAAAAGTAGATTGAGGGGGACCTGATTGAGGTCTACAATATCATGAAGAGTATAGACAGGTTAGATAGAGATAACCTTTTTCCCAGGGTGAAGGATTGAATAACAAGAGGTCACACTTTCAAGGTGAGAGGTGAAAAGTTTAAGGGAGGTACACACAGCAAGTACTTTACACAGATGGTGGTGGGTGTTTGGAACGCGTTGCCAGCAGATTTAGTAGAGGCAGGCACGGTAGATTCATTTAATATGCATCTGGACAGATGCATGAGTAGGTGGGGAGCAGAGGGATACAGATGCTTAGGAATTGGGCAACAGGTTTAGACAGTAGACTTGGATTGGCTCAGGCTTGGAGTGCTGCAGGGCCTGCTCCTGGGCTGTAAATTTTCTTTGTTCTTTGTTCTTTATGTACACCTCCTCAAGACCCATCTTTTGTTTATTTACTTTTCCCATCACCAATTTCTTTTGTCTTCTGCTATCATCTCCTTTATCATTTCATCAATCTTACACTTCAACATCCTGGGGTTACCTTTGACCAGAAAATGAACTGGTCTAGCCATATAAATACTGTGGCCACAGCAACAGGTCTGAGAAGAGGAATCCTGCAGTGGGTAATTCACTTCTTGACGCCCTAAGGCTCAGGTCAGAAGTGTGATGGAATACTGTCCACATACCTGGATGTGTGCAGCTCCAACAATACAAGAAACTTGATACCATCCAGGACAAAGCAGCCTGCTTGATTGGTGCCCCATCCATAAGTATCCACTCCCTCCACCACTGACAAACAGTAGCAATGATTTACAAGGTGCACTGCAGAAGTTCACCAAAGCTCCACAGACAGAACCTTCCAACCCCACAACTATTTCCACCTAGAAGGACAACAACAGCAGTGTTTGAACATCACCACTTGCAAAACCCCTTTCAAGTCATTCACCATCCTGACTTGGAAATATATTGTTGTAGCTTCCATGTTGCTGGGTTAAAATCATGGCACTCCCTCCCCTACAGCACTGTGGGTCTATTTCCACCAAATGGACTGCAGAGGTTCAAGAAGACAGCTCGCTACCACCTTCTCGAAGATAGCTAGGGATAGACAATAAATGCTGTCCCAGCCAACAATTGTGAGTGAAACTTTTAAAAAATCCCTGTATAGTATCACAGATTGGTTACTCACCCTACTCCCTAACCTCCCTGCTTTCCTGAATTTGGAGAAACCTGAAGCCTGTTATATCTTGAACTTCCTCCAGGTCACTGACAGAAACATTTAACACTGTTTCTCGTTCCACGGATGCTGTCTTCATCGTCTAAGAATTTCCACTTTCTATGTTAGAATTCCCAAATCCAATGTATTTTTCTTTTTTATTGTTAATATGGTGATAAGAGTGAGCAAGTTGTTCATGCTGATAGACAGTTACATTTTGCAAGAAAACCCCTGCAAGATGTTTTCTCAATTAATTATAACCACTACCAGGGAAATCCTTTGACTGATAATAAACAGGGGTCTGGACTTTCTTGCAGTCTGCGGTACCTTGATATCAGAATCAACCTGAAGTCCTGTACCCACACTTGCTGGGTGTCAGACGAGCCTAGTAATACACCCTTCTCATGGTTTGTTCTTGAGTTCACTGTGTGAGTAAGCTTTCAACACAGCCAGCAGTAATCAGATGGCTAAAAGCTCTGAAGTCTCCGCCATTCCACTAACAAGCTGGCTGCTGCAGAGGCAAGGCATCATTTCATTATGCAGCGATCTTAAATTTGGATTCATGTACACATTCTCCTCATCGAGTGTCACTCTGACTTTCATTAAATTGAGGCTTTTAATTTTCCATAATGCTTGAGTGCTGACCCTTCTATAAATCTTTCTGGCAGTTACAATCACAGTGAAGTCTGACAGTGGTGGCTTTGCTATATCTATTGGAGCTACCAGTTTCCATGGCAACCTAATAGCTATACAACCATGGTATTCAAGTGTCAGATGCTCTAATGGGCTTTCGATTGTATTATATACAGTTATATTCAGAAAATCAAATCATAATGAGTGTCAACGTTATTTTTGTTTACTTCTAGGTAATGCGTGGATTTCTTAAATCAATTTTTGTTCAGCCTTTTGCACAGCAGTAAGAATTTTGTGAGACATACATCTTTATCCTTTGGTTTCTCCCATTTTACTTAAGGTTACTAAAATGTTGCTTGATCACCTTTGCTCCAACTGTTCCTGTTGGTCTGTTCCAACCCTGCTGCATTTAAGTTTCTCAGCTCCACATCTTTCCATCTAATTTAAGGCTTCCTCTACTCCTTCTTCTTCACTGTCTTATCTCCATCACTTCATCAGAAGTTCTCTCTTGACTGCAGATAGCCATTCTACATATCATTTCAATCTCTTCCCAGCTACTTTCTTTGATGCTCCCACAGTTTTCACGGAATACTTGGTGGACCGGGTTCTGGTTTTGACCTCTCTACATTTCCCACTCCACATCTATATTTCATTAGTCTCTGGTCATTGTTCCTCTCTGCTTGATGTGGCTCAAGTCTTTACACTCTACAACAAGGCAGACCTCATGACCGTCTTACCCATCCTTTTTTTCAGTTTCAACAATAAGTTTCTATCAGACAACACTCCACTGCAACTCTTCCAATTGTTCCAACTCTTTCAGTCAGTCTGTATAGCAATGTTAAAAGTGTATTCATAAAGATGTGCAGTATCATGAGGATGGGCTGATTGGGATAGTAGAATGGCCTTCTTGCTGTATCATTCTATGAAATGCTTCCTTTGTGCAATTCCTCCAGTGCAATGAGATATTTGTTTTTTCAAATCATAACAATAATTTACATTTATATTGCATTTACAATGGAATCAATCATCCCAAGGTGTTTCACAGAAGCATTAAAACAAAATACAAGCCATATAAGGTGATATTAAGTCAGATGATCAAAGTCTTGGTCAGAAATCAAAAAGGTTTTAAAGAAGTATCTGAAAGGAGAACAGTCAAGCTCAAGGGGAGGGAAGTGCTTGGAGGGAATTCTGAAGCTTAGGGTCTAGGCAACTGAAAGCATGGCCACCGATGGTGGAACAAGGATGATTTGGAATGAACAAAGGGCAAGAATTAGAGGAGCAGAGGCATCTCCAAGAGTTGAAATGTTAAAAGACATTATAACGATGAGGTAAAAGGCTATAACGGATTTCAAAACGAAGATAAGAATTTTAAAAATGAAGCTGTTGCTTGACTGGGAGCTAGCTTAGCTTAATGAGGACTCGGATGACAGGGTAATGGAATTCGCTGTGAGGTTAGACATGGACAGCACTCAAGTTGACAGAAGATGGAAAAGGATGAAAAACCAGTTGTGCATTGGAACAGTCAAGTCTGGACGCTGTGGCTCTCAACATTTGGAAAACAATCACACTTTTAAACTCAAGAGTTTAATGTATTTTACAGATCATATCATGTGCTGTGGACTGCGACATCGCTAATCAGCGCCTGACTGTAGTGTAGTGGTGAGTGATGTGGCACTCTTGACACTTATTTATGCATACACATGAACATATAGTTCCAAAATTAAATTATATAAATGACGCAACATAAGGCATGAATGTGGTTTCGGCAGCAGATGAGTTGAAACTGAGGTAAAGGCAAGCAATTTTATGGAGGTGGAAGTAGGTGATTTTAAGATGATATGAATATGAAGTTGTAAGCTCATTTCAGCACCAGGATTGCAAACAAATTGGCTTAATCTTATACTAGAGAGAGGAATGGAATTTGGAATGAGGATTGAAAACAATAGTTCAGCCCTCCCAATATTGATTGGAGGAAATCTGCTCATTCAGTCCCAATCCTGGCTGTTGAATAAGCAATCTGATAATTGGAGGAGTTGAGAGAAATGGTGATGAAGTATCCTTGGGTGTTGCAAGTGTACATGTGAAAACTAGCACCGTGGATTGTACCTTTCTGTGTTGGAGGTGGGAAGACAACATAATTAGATGAACTGGTGGCATTCCAGAATCCTGCTATCTTTCTGCTTCCACCCAAATTACGTTTTAGGTGAAAAGGCCAAAATTTGACCATACCAACCCTCAACTTAAGGACCTATTCCCATTTGGGCTGCTGTTATAGAAACCCTACAGTGTGGAAACAGGCCCTTAGACCCAATAAGTCCATACCGATCCTCCAAAGAGTAATCCACCCAGACCCATTCTCCTACTATTCTATATTATCCCAGACTAATGCACCTATTCTACACATCCCTGAACACTATGGGCAAGTTAGCTTGGCCAATTCACCTGACCTGCACATCTTTGGATGGTGGGAGGAAACCGGAGCACCCAGAGGAAATCCACGCAGATAAGGGGAGAATGTGCAAACTCCACACAGACAGTCACCCAAGGTGGGAATTGAACCCGGGTCCCTGGTGCTGTGAGGCAACAGTACTAACCACTGAGCCACTGTGCTGCCATTATGTTATGTTATTATGTTATCCAAGCTCCAGTTGGGATGAAATATTGGAAGCCCATCTGAAGGGTAAACCAGGGTAGAAAGGATCTCACCTGAGGGGAGGAGATTTTCTTGACCTGCACTTATTTGTGAATGATTAAGGGACAAGACATAAGGCAAGGAAGTGACTAAAGCGAGGGAACGAATCCCCTGATCCCTACTCCTAATAAACCCCAAACACCATAAATCACCCACCCCACACAGAGCACTTTAGTCCTCAGAATCTTGGTTATCCTTTTGGCTGCAGTCAGGCCTTTCATGGTGGCACTGCTCAATATATGAGATGATGGCCTCCAATTGGTCAGCAGCTCTCACCTGGCAAGACTGCCACCCTTGGGACCTGATTTGGGAGAAAAGGCCATTTTCCTCAAAACTGTCTGATTGGAGAAAGATACAGCAGGCTTTACATCAGCTCAGAGGTCCTCAATTACAACAATTGAGCGAGACGCCCAACAGATATGGAAGATCCCCACATCATGTCTTGAATTATGTTGTAAAGGGAGAATATGTAGATAAGAAATAGGAAGGTACCAAGAATAGATTATTGGGGCACACCGGAGAGAATGGCGTTGAGGCAGGAAGAGGGACCTTCGTGAGTCATTCTGTGGGAAGATAGATATAAATGGATCCCATATGACAGCATTCTCCAGGTGTATGACAGTGGAGAGGCACTAAAAGAGGTTGGTATGGACCAATATATCAAAAGATATAGATAGATATTGAAAGAAAAAGAGAGATATTTTACTTTCATTACAATCACCTCAGCTTCTTTGTGCCTTTGTTACTATGGGTTACTGTGAGGGGGGCATAAATCTAGTGAGATTCAAACAGGAAAGAATTTCAGGAGAGATAGGAATGGATTTGGGAGGTGACACCATTTTAAAATGAGGTTGGAGGTGGGATGGAAGTTTGCGCAGGTAGAGGGGTAAATTTTGATTTTTTGAGGACAGCGCTGAATTTAAAGAAGAAAGGGATAACAGCCAAGAAAACCACTTTCAATATTGGCTAATACAGTTACTAGGAGGTTTGGTTTGGTGATCAGTAATTTTGTAGAAATAGAACTGAGGAAACAAGAATTGGGTCAGACGGATAAGATGAGCACAGAGAGGATGCGAAGGAATACGGGGAGAGACTCGAATAAGATGCAAGTTGAAAATCAGGGCCAGGGGAATCACCAGAATAAGAGAAAGCATTGTCTAATTTGGGGCTAGGACATCAAAGATGGAGGTAAGGGAATTGTTGAGTAAGGGAATTGTTGAGTCAGTCAGTCAAGAAATGTTGTTGCTGACTGAGGGCCAAAGGCTACATCGTGGGACTTTGAAAATGAATTGCAGGATTATTTTCCATGGATGTGGATGGTGTGTGGTGCAGTCAGGTTATCTAGGTGGCTTTCTCTGTGATTGAAGTTGTGGGAGGAACAGCACCTCTTGAGAAAGTCAAAGAGGCAGCCATGAATGTGCACTCGAGAATGTACATAGAGAGAGAAAGATTCAGGGAGAATAAGATTGCCCTGAACTCGGCAGAGAGAGAACATGAGAAGATGAGCTTGTTGGTTGATATCACCAAAGGTGAGAAGACATTCAGTGCAGAGGTTAAGGGAGGAAGGGGGAAAAATATGAAAATTTTTATCATACCTTGGTGGGGGGGGGGGGGGGGGGTAGTTACAAAATTATAATTTTTATGGACGGGTTAGAAGGTTAGAACAATATGGGAGACCCTAAAGGAAGAGAAAGAGACAGAGAAACTGTCAACCCATGGTGTGATCTGCTGATAATCACCACACCATCATCATGACGATGTTGACAGGACAATTGGTTAATGATGTGGCCAGGAGGTTAGGCTTCATTAAGGGGAAAGGTGTCACTGTCCTTCCACCAGGTTTCTCTTAAGGCCATGATGTTGATGCAATGAACTACAATAATTTGGCAAGGACCTTGTTCAGGCAACCTGGAGAGTGGTATGGAGATGTCTGTTTGGATCGGACCTGCTAGAAGAGTCCACAGGTCAGCAGTGCGAGGGGTGACTTGGGCAGTGACATGGTTAGCCCCTAGCAGGTGTCTCGGGTAGGAAAAATAGCTCAAGAACTTAGGGTTACTGTTAATAAAATCCAGCAGCAATTAGTCTGTTAAAAGGCTGCCATCTAGGTTCAAAGACATGCTGAAGGCTTATTGAATAGGGAATCAAGGAAGGAACAGCATCAAGAACAGGAAGGTCAAGGTGTATTGATAGGTTGAGGGACAGCAGAGTACCTGAGAGTGGAAAACTGAAAGCCGACATGATAACAGGAAGGTCTAGGCAAGATGAAGAGAAAACAAATTAAATGAAAGGTCAAAAATGTAAGTAGATTGATGGACTCACATACAAAGCAACAGCACATTGCAGACATGCAGGGTCAGCACGAGCTACATGGGTCTAGCGACATAAAAATTGGATTCATGCAGATATGATTATTAAATAGGCAAGAGGAAATTGATGGAAAAAAGTCCAGAGTAGAGTCTAAAGTCTCCTGGTAGAATAATTATGACTTGCAGAAGATAGAATCTGCACGATGAGATATTTTTCATGTTTGGAGATTGCGGAAGTGACTGGAGTGCAAAAGCTGTTTCAGGTTAGAGTATTGATGAGAGAGGCATTTTTCATGGGATTGAAGATCCAAGATGTGGACAGACACAGTTGGACAGCACCATAAAAACCAAAAGTACTCGAGGTTTTCTCCATATATTATTGTCAAGAACAGACTGAAAATGAAAAGCATTTAAACCATTAGCCAGAAACAAGCTGAGCTGGAGTTCAATGCCTCTGAATCACAGAGGTGATGGGGAATGGGTCGTGGAAAGATCCATGATACTTAAAGTATCACAAAAGAACAGCAAGCCAGAGACAATTGAACCTTTTGGTGTCATCTAGTGTCATCCAATATAAAAACAATAACTTGATTTTGTGGGAAGTTCTGGAGTTCATTGAAGCCAAGCTCGACAGATGTTGTAGATCTGGATTTTACCAGCTCTTTCCATAGGTCACAGACTTTAACCAAGCATAGTGGACCATGACAGGAGCAGAGGTTTATATTTCAGTTTGTTTAATTTTATTCACAAATAGCCTGGCAGCCTTTATTGTCTTTCCCTAATTGCCCAGGAGAAGTCAGTGGTGAGCTGCCTTCTTGAACCACTGCAATCCTTGGGTGTAGAGAGGAGGTTCCTTTCGGAAGGAGGTTCCACAGCGTTGACCCAGCGAAACTGAAGGAACAGCAAGCCAGGATGGTGTGTGCCTTGGAGGAGAACTTGAAGATGGTGGAGTTGCCTTTGACTTTTGAGGTGATAAAGTTCATGGATTTAGAAGGTGCTGCAGGAGGAGCAATGGCAAGTCACTGCAGTACATCTTGTAGATGATACACACTTCTGCCATTGTGATTCGGTGGTAAAGGAAGTGAATGTTGAAAGTTCATGCATTTTCCAATGTACGCCATTGTAGAAATGTTGTCAGAAGGTGTGGAATTTGAAGCTATATTTCAGAGGAAATCCACTCAAAGTCTTATCCAGACTTTTACTAGAGAAAGATAGGTCAGGGATTGACTTTGAACCATCAGATTGAGGCTGTAATTGCTTAAAGTTTGATTGTCCTTTATTAGAATGAGCAGAAGTGAGGATTTAGAAGGGGAAGAAAGTGACTGATAGGAGCAGATTGCTATGGTTGGACACGTGGGTGTAGTGAAGCTCTTGTGGGAGTTGACTGGGTGGGAACCTCTTGAAAAATATTTCTGTCAGTCAGAAGAAATCTTCACAGTGCGTTATATTTCTACACATACGTCTAGGTAACTGGGACAGCTGCATATGACAGGAGTTAATGAGCCCGAGCCAATGAAGGAAATGGTTTACGTCAATGGAGATAATCCTCCAGGGCCCAGACTTCAACATTGTTTTCACTTCATTTCAACATTTTGCAGTTCAACTCACACCAAGTTTCATTCATGTAAAAGTCCCTCTACGTTAGCTCGATACCTACCAAAGCATGGTGATTAAACTTTGTATCCTTTTTTCCATCTCTCATAGCCTCTTGCCTCACCCCTCCCTATCTCTGTGTCTGCAGCAGGAGTGAGGGGATGCTGTATGCAGGAGAGATGTAGTGGAGGTCATATTAGCCTGATGGGAACAGCTGGCTAGTTACTGCATGAACTCTAGCTTTAGGAGAGATATCAATCTCCAGAACTCCTCGCTCCTTAATGGTAAGTCTCAGCCAGCAGATGACACCAGCCTTGTCTGTAAAAAGCTATGTTGCTCTGACCTGCTGCTATGTAGCTGACCCCTCAAATCACAGATCAGCTAACTTGGCATTAGAGGCCCGTGCGAAATTGATGTCAGTGGAAGATTGCTGTTAATTATGTAAATATCCACCTCCATTGGCTTCCCATCCCTGCTAAGCAGGTTGCTGACATCAGACTCAATCCACTCCTCAGAAAAGTAGGTGGGAATGTGCCAAGAAAACAAACGACACATTTTTCATTTGTTCCAGCCATTCTTCCTGAGAATGATCAACCTGAACAAAACCTGTCAGAACTATCAAAGCATGTGAATGAAAAGGCGTCAAATTGCCTTGTAAATATTTTATTTTGGGAACTTGGCAGTTGGTAACGTTTTGAATTGATGTCAGTACCATATATTACAGTTTTAATCCTAGGAAAGCAACGAAGTCTGAAAACAAAATTCAAAAATTCGGTTGAGCATTTTACCTTGCTATCATAACGTGGCTAATAAGCTGTGGTCTTGAAGACTCTAAATGTTTATTTTTACTGTTATATCTTTAGTGTCTCAGCCAAGAGATGATGTATGTGAATCAATAATCTCACTATGTTAAATATGGTTTTGACAGAGATGAATGAATATATCAATATTTAAATAAATGTTATTTATAATGCACACATGCTTTATATTGTGTGTGCCTGTAATAGTGGATATCTTGTGTGTCAATCTAACTTGTGCCAAGGTTTCTAATGCTTGAAATGGTAATGTGACAATTTTACTGTTCTGAGCCATGTGTTTTCCTAATTTTTTCCAATGTACCTTTCATGTAGAGGATCAACATTCCCTAAGTGTTTTGCTTAGACATGATGTTTAACTTATTTATATATATATATGTGTGTGTGTATATATATATATATATATATATATATATACATACATATATATATATAAAATATAAAAAATAAAACCAAAATGCACTTTAAACTGAGAACAGTGTTATATATTTAAATGTCCATTTGGTCCACTTTATTCTCGGCATCTCTATCACTATAATTAAAAAAGTTGGAGATTTTGTGTTGGTAGTTGATGGAGATGTTGAAAATTGTGAAGGGTTCCAATATGGACAAAAAAAGGGAATTGTTTCATAGGGTCAAAGGATTGGTAACCAGAGGAGTGAGTTTTAAAGTAATTGACAAAAGGATCAGAGAGGCAATGATTTTTCTTTTGATGTAGTGAGTTGTTATGATCTGGAATGCACCGCCTGAAATGGCATTGGAAGTGAAATGGCATAATAACTTTCAAAAGGGAATTGGATACAAAACTAAAGGGGAAAATCTTGCTGGGAAATGCAAGGGAGTGGGACTAATTGGCTAAAGGCAAAAGATGCTGGAAACTTTAAAAAAGACAACATTCTGGAGAAACTCAGCAGGTTTGGTAGCATCTGTGGAAAAAGAAACAGAGTTAACATTTTGATACCAGTACAGCACTTCTTCATAACTAATTGGGTAGTTTCTGATAGAAAAGAATATTAACCTGGTCAAAGCTGAAGTAGAAGCAGAGTCTAGCAACCGTGAATTACTGGAATATATGTAAACTCTATTTGTACCTCAGATATTAATGTTCTTGTTTATTAATATCTATTGGACCACTTTACCTCCCGTTTGAAATTAAAAGGATACTATTGTATTGACCTAAGCATACCAATAAAAAGAATTATAGTTTATGATTTCATAGTCTGAATTCCTTTCATGATGCTTTTCCAAAAAATCTTATATCCATCCTAATGGGAGACAGGGGATGCTGAATTCTAATATCATCAAACTGGTATCTTATATGAACTTCTAAAAGATATTTGGTGAGACTGTTTACAAGAAATTATCAACAACAATGGAAGCCACAGAATTGGATCCAAACTTAAGGCTGGTCATTGGCTGAGTTGGTGAGGAGGGTGTAGACTGGAGTTCCTGCTGCCTTCACACCTTTACCCCAGTGATATCCAGGGTGGGATAGCTCATTGCCTGCCATCAAGTGAGGCTTGTAAGTGGGCAACTAATGCCTCCTTAAGGTCCTTATCCCACTGCTGCAGGTGTTCAACCAGCAGCTGACAGGAAAGTCACCACATGAGGAGCCCAAAAAGCAACCCCGGCCAGTGTTGCTTTTGGGTCATTCCTCATTCAAAGGAATTCAGTGTCTGATTGGGATGTCCCATACTGGTAACGTGTGCCTGCTGAAATTCAATTCCCTTGCCATTGCCATGGATCCCCTTCCCTACTTCCCCGTGAACCCTATCCCAATCTCATTCACTTTTAGTTAGGGGGTTCTCATTGATCCTAGGTCTCCTGTGAGCAAACTAGCAACAG
Source organism: Chiloscyllium plagiosum (assembly GCF_037043375.1). Taxonomy (NCBI): domain Eukaryota; kingdom Metazoa; phylum Chordata; class Chondrichthyes; order Orectolobiformes; family Hemiscylliidae; genus Chiloscyllium; species Chiloscyllium plagiosum. The sequence goes on from NW_028270142.1 coordinate 47,242,104, forward strand.
CAGCCATTCTGAAGAGCTTATGCTCAAAACATCAACTCTCCTGCTCCTTGGATGCTGACTGAATCGTTGTGCTTTTCCAGTACCACACCTTTTGACTTTGATCTCCAGCATCTGCAGTGCTCACTTTCTCCTGCTACCCACCAAGGAGAGCTGCTGGTCTCTGATTGGCTGGCAGCTTTTGGTAGGTGATTTCTGCCCCACCTGCCTGAGTCCCCACTTATTAGAGAGTGCCTTCCCAATGGTGCAAAAGTCTCAGGTAATCTGGATTACATTCCTCCTTGAGAGTATGATAAAGAAAGCATCCTCAGGATCTGGACTAGACTTTCCCAAACTCCATTAATGACTTGGATAGAGAGGTGGAGAGGCATCTATCCACATTTGAAATAACACTGAATCTGAAACAACCACAAGTTGTGCAGAAGCAGAAATTTTAAATGAATTCAGACAGTTCAAGTGAATGGGTAAAACTGTGGAGGATGGATTTTATTTATAGAATCCTTACAGCGTGGAAACAGGCCATTCGCCACAACAAGTCCAACTGACTCACCAAACAGCATCCCACCCAGACTCACACCCTTCTCTTATCCATGTAACCCTGCATTTCCCATCACTAATCCATGGCTAATTTTGAAATGAAAGGATTTTAAACCAAACCTTAATTATTCTGAGACCATCCATTGTGTTTGAAGATGACTTACTTCCATTCTACTCCTCGGATGCTGCCTGACCTGCTGTGCTTTTCCAGCACCACTCTAATCTTACTTACATTCTCATTTGCTGGGTTCTGAGATGGCTGATAAGTCCAAGGTGTGACCTGTAGGTTCTGCCACGTGTGGGGCCTCAAATTTGTAGATCCTGGTACATCTCTTTTCCACAGTACTTAATTCTTTTCTAATACTTGAATGGTTGGGTAGGTGGGTTGTTTGGAGGTTTCTGTATTCCTGTGACATCCTGACCTTACCTCTACACATTTCCAGCAAAGTTTCTTCATGTGGTTGCTACCTTACTAAATTAGAACTTCCCCATTTCAGTTGGTCACAGGGCAGGGTCTCCCATGATTCTGTGGGGATGTTTGACCATCCCCAAACCTTAACACCTTCATCCTTCCAAACTACCACCCCATTTCCAATTTCTTTCCTTTCTAAAGTCTTTGAATGTGCTGTTGCTTTCCAAAACTGTGCCTATCTTTCCTGTCGCTCCATCTTTGAATCCCTCCATTGCATTCTGCTGCCACCTCACCCCTCCCCCACCACAGTGTCATAATCGGTGTCCTGCATGACTATGAGAAAAGTAAACACTTTACACTTGTCCTTCATGATAATCTACAGCTTTCGACCTGGTTGACCACACCAATCTCCTCCAAATCTGTCAGCTGACTGGACTTACCTGTGATGTGGAGGTGCCGGTATTGAACTGTGGTCAAAAGTAAAAAATCTCACACAGACAGACAGACAGACAGACACACACACACACACACACACACAGGTCTATGGGGTGAATTTGCATTTGCAGAATAGTGTTTGCAGATACATTCTATTTTTGCTCAAAAAGCACACAAACTGCAGGCAGTCAATCCATGTAACATTTTATAAATTCCTACTTTGGAAATAGAACCAGTCTGACTCAAGATTGGGATACAGACAGACTCTAACCTCACACTTTTAATATATTTTCTGAGCTAAGATGTCACCTTTTATTATAAAACCTTAAGTTATCTCGAGAATGTGACTTCAAAGAAGTCTAGGATTTGCATATTAAGGAACTGAAACCTGCAAACCATTCTAAAAGATGAAAGACTTAACAACTATTTAGTTTTGGTCAATATGTCATTTTAATTGCATGACACTGTGATCTTTTGTTAAAAATTCTATGTCTGGTGATCCTGCCCCACCTGTTACCTGATGAAGGAGCAGCACTCTGAAAGCTAATACCTCCAAACAAACCTGTTGGACTATAACCTGGTGTTGTGTGATTTTTTAGCTTGGTCTTACCTGGTTAGACTAGAAGACACAGGTGTAGAAGTCAGCCATTTAGCCCATCAAGACTAATCTGGCCTTCATTGATATTATGACTAAAAGATAATTCTCAACTCCATTTGCCTGCTTTTGAGGGGATGGTGGGAGGGGGCCTGCTTTGAAGGTTGGTTGAATGAGTGAAGCTTAGTTGAGGCCAATGGACAAGATGTTAAAGGAGCAGAGACCTGTTACTGATAGGCATTGTATGGGGATCTCAGGAGTGGTTGCATCGTGAAACTGTTGGGGGATTCAGAGGCTTTGGTGATTTAAGAGGTGGAAGGAAAGGTTATCAGGAGGTATCTGCTTGCAAAGGATTCTTGGCCATTCTCATCAACTCAGGGGCATATAATGACCCTCATCTCCTGAATCCGCCTTGTCCTCGCCTTGAAGCAATTGCCAGATTTCCCAATGCTCCAGGAAGATGGTCAACCGCAATTAAGTTTCAAAAATAGAATGACAATGAGGCTCACAAACTCCCGCAGCCACCTCCTTGGTTTGGATTAGTTGGCTGCCCATCTTCCAGTCTCAATTGAAGGCCGTTTTGAGATTGGAATGGATTTTAATCCCACCTGTCTGAAACCATGTGATTTTCTTTGTTATTATTCTCTTATTAATATACAAAACAAGAGCAGAAGTAGGCTATTTGCCCACTTGAGTCTATTTTAGCATTTAGTAAGATAATTGATCTGATTGTGGCTTTAATTCCAGTTTCCCTCCAGTTCCCCATAATTCTTCATTGCAGATCAAAAATCTACATAACTCAGTTTGAGTACGTTCAATGATTCAGTCTCCACTGCTCATTGTGGAAAAGAATTCCAAATACTACAACCTTCAGAGAGGAAATTCCTCATTTCTACATCAGAGAGATCCTTTAAATTGAAATTGTGTTTCTTAGTTTTAATTGTCGTCAGAAGGGGAAACATTCAGCATTTTGTTGACACCTGAATTTCAATCCCAAGGTCATCTCCTGACAACATAACCAGGGAAACACAAAGATCCCTTATTTCCACCTCCATAACGTCACCAGATCCCTTGCTCCTGTCTCAGCTCAACTGATGCTGAAATGATCAATTCATAAATTTGTCCCTCTATGTTTGACCAGTCCAGCAGTGTTCCAGGCCAGCCTCCCACATTCTGCCCTCTGTAACCTGGAGGTCATCCAAAAGTCAGTTCATTGCTTTCAAAATTCTCATTTTTATTTGCATATCTCTCCCTGAACTTGGTTTCACCATAACACTGTTACTTTGTCCAGTCCTACGCATGCAAATATTCGCCTTATTCTGATTTCAGCCTCTTGAACATTGCCTTTAGCAGGTACACCTTCAGTTGTCTGGACTTCAAAGTCTGGAATTCCCTCCATGAACCTCTCTGCCACCCTCTCCTTATTTAAGACATTCTTAAAACCTGCCTGTTTGATCAAATGTTTTACCACCTACCCTAAATTCGCCTGATTTCTTTCTTTGAAAGTTCAACGAAAAGCAACTAATGATTTAGTACATTAAGAACATTATACAAATCCCAGTACTTGTTCAGTAACTGAGTGAAATTCAAGAATAGGAGAGAGAAAAATAGGACCCAAGATAGAACAAAACATTGAAAACAGGAGGACTGTGGGAAATTTGCCAGGGTTCTGACCTCTGAGAGGTACTGAGTAAAAAACCCAAAATGTTAACTGCTGTAAATGTTACAGTCTGGCATAACAGCAAGAAAGAGGACTGGGACACAAAAAACAATTCTTGTAGTGTTGTGTGTTACTGTCATTATATCATATATCTTTAAGAAACACAATATTGTGATTTTATTAGAGCATGTGCCCTGATGGTATAAAAGCCTCATTTTTCATTTGACATTGAGATCTCTTGAATCATGCCATTGTTATATGAAGCATGCTGTTCAATGGTTTTTACTGTAATTTAATGTTTGTGTATAACAGCTTAATAAACATGTTAGATTCTTCATTTGTTCAATATTCATGCTCAGTTTCTTATGTTATGGGAGCTAATATAAGTATTCTTGCAAAAGGAAAACAATCACACTTTTAGAGGATAAGAACATGGTTAGCAGCAGGGGCCATCCAATATCTTGTTGGTAGATATTTGGAAAACTAACTAAGGAACAATCAGATTACAGCTTTGGACATCAAAGAATTTATATTATCAGCAGCATCAATCTCTGTGAGTCCATACAGCAATGCAGACCTTTCAATAGCATATAGATTCTTTAAAGATTCAAGAAAACTCTAAGATTGATTTCCTTCAAGTGAAAAAGGCTAAAGTACAAAAACAATCAAAAACTAAAGGTTGCAAACCCTGTACAAAAGCACAGTGAGTAGTCTTCCTCTTCCTTTCTTTTAAAGTAAACATGATACTGTTAATCTGTTTTAAATGGCTTTGAATGAACAGCTTCTGTTTATAGAATACAGTTTAAAAATGCTGGAAAGCTATGTTTTTAGATTATGAAAGCTTACCTGTGTCTATTCACCAGATAATTCTGCTGTTTGCTTTCTCAAAATCAGGGTGAAAAACTTTAAAAAGTCCATGTAAAGTCATTTCTCTTACTTGGAACAAATGCCACCTTCAGGCATAAACCTGCTCTTACAAACCTTCAATTCTTAAAAGAGCAAACTTGAAAGGACTATGGTCAGTGAAACAGCAGTTTTAATTGACACAAAGCTTAAGGTGGTAGAATGCCATGTTTTAAAGTAGAATCATGGTTTACATGTGTATCAGTAAGGATTGAGTGACAATCAAGTGACACCCTTGCTGAATTACAACTGTTCAAACAATACACACAAATTTCTAGCTGACAGATCGCGATTACTCTGACAAAAGAGTTCTTGTTGACTTTTGGCAGGTGCTAGTACAAATTAACATATCCAGCCTTTACACATGATCAGAAAGATCCAGAAAAGATCTGAAAAGCCCATAAGACCGTAACCTTTTGGACCAGAATTAGGCCATTCGGCCCATTGAGTCTGCTCCACATTCGATCATGGCTGAGAGGTTTCTCACATCCATTCTCCTGCCTTCTCCCAGTAACCCTTGATCCCCTCACTAATCAAGAATCTATCTATCTCTGGCTTAAATACATTTAATGACATGGCCTCCATAGCCATCTGTGGCAATGAATTCCACAGATTCACCACCCTCTGGCTGAACTGAGATTCCTCCTCATCTCAGTTCTAAAGGGTCTATGTCCTCAAGTATAGTCTCTCCTACTTGTGGAAACATATTCTCCATGTTCACTTTGTCTAGACATCTTGATATTCTACCTGATAAATACCAGCAATTCCAGGATTACCAGTATGCTGAAATCTCAGTGTAGTAGCAATCCATGAAATTCATTCTGATACCAAAAGCACGATTCTAGGATATCATGACAGTGTTATACCAGAAACACATGGGCATTGGATGTAAGATAGTGGGCAGGTAAATTCCTGATGAAGAATGTATGCTTGAAATGTTGACTCCCCTGCTCCTCGGATGCTGCCTGACGTGCTGGGCTTTTCCAGCACCACACTTTTTGACTCTGATCTCCAGCATCTGCATCCTCACTTTCTCCTAGGTAAAACTGTGTGCTGACTAGGGCTGACTCAAGAAGACTTTTGATGACTTTTTGAAACATGAATAATATGACAGACTTATCAACCCCAGCAGTGGAAGGAGCATTTGCATCTTTGCATCATTCCATCCGCTCTTTGGATGAAAATAGCAACAAACCTTCTCACAGTGGCAAGAGATTACATTGTTATGATAGATAACTTCTCCAAATTTCCCTTTGCTTAACCAGTTAGTGAGACAATAAGCACCATTATTGTCGATACTTTGAGTGCTATTTTCAGTTTATTTAGCCTGCTGGAATGGATAGCATCTGACAATGGATAGCAGTATATGGGCAAATCTTTTCAAGACATGTCTACTAAATGGGGAGTGATGCAGATGTCACATTGTCACCACACTATTAATGATCTAGCAGATCATATAGTACATACTATCAAATGAATGATCATTAAGTGCTAAGCAACAAATGATTTTCACTTTACATTATTGCATTGCTGTACAATATCAAGGGGGGTTGAAGAGTTTACATTCCTCAACTTATGCTTGTAAGGCAAATGTGAATGATCTTACCTCGCAACCACCTGTCTAGCCATTCCAAGATATTATTTTACAAAGACAGTTAGAAGGAAAGAGATACATGATGCATGATGAGAAGCAGAAGCCAATTCAGGCCACAAAAGTGAAACACAAAGGGAGGAGGAAGAAAGCCCCAGCAATGATTCTCTGGCAATGTGAATGGTAAGAACTAATGGCAAGGCAAGCAAATTGTCAAAGAAGTGCAACAAAGAATAATCTGCATCTCTCTCTATGGATATGTGAACACCAAATCAGGACATGTTGTCAAAGCTCTGAAGCATTACTTTAAAGATTAAGGTGTCAGTTTTGTAAAAGCTGTTTACCTGTTTATATAGTTATTGAATTGACAAGGACGGCTTATGAATGAATGACCATGTATATTAGTTTGGGATCATTGTTGTCTTTGGAAAAAGAGGATGTTGTACTAGGTCTCACAGTTAGTATGTCAATGTACCTTTAAGGGGCTTGCTCATGATATTCTCATTGATCCACAGCATATGACCTAATGGTAGGAAGGTCTCATATTCCATCTTACCAAGGGTTACTTGAAGCACAACCCACTACATGCTGCTCAATGCTTTCTGTTGTAATCTATTGTTTGTGTATAAAAATCAGCTGGAATAAATATTCTTATGTTAAGTGTGGTAATGTGAGCATTTGCTGCATTAGGTTAAAAAACCCCATCAATTTCCATATATAGAAACAATCCTATTCAAGAGTAAACAGTAGAGTGCTGGGCACATGAGTATTTGTAACCCATAGACCAAATAAGCAGGCTCTTGCTTGTAAAGAAAATTATAAATTTGCTTATTGTTTGTGAGGCATTGCTACCAGAAAGTGAGTGTACAATCCCTCAACAGAGGGGCATGATTTTAACTCTGTGCAAACTGAATGAGTTAAATTATTGCCATAAAAGTGAGCATATGGTTTGTACCCACATATTCTGCATTCGTGGTTACAGCTGAGTAGTTTTTGACATATATCCTTTCATGTGACGCACCAGATTTTTGTTCAGAAATCTTAACATATTGCACAATAATTACTTCAATACAGTGAAGGGTGATGTGACAACAATCAAATACAAAACAACATGAAAAATCTGTGGCACCCACGAGATAATATTTTGCATCAATCAAAAAATCATCACCATAGAAATTTATTTTCCCTTTGGTCTTATACAATGCATCATACTCATGCTTCACAGCTTGTCCGTCTAGTCTTGTTCTGCCCTCTGGTTCTAATTAATAGGAATGCAAATCCACCCAATATAAGCCCAATCAAACGTTGCACTATGTCAAACAAAAATTTGTTATAACTGCGAACACAACAAAGATTAATTTGTAATTTGTATTATATTTTAAGTATGACTATTATTAAATCTTCATTGGATAGCTACGTATTTATCTACGTACCTGGACTATTCAGATTCTGCCTGATTTTCTGTGTAGCTGAGTTAGAAGATTTAGCTGGAAACATTCTATTCTAGCTCCCTGTCAAAATTCTTCACTTCCCGATTTTCTTGCAAAAAAACGTTACAGGCATGAGAATGCCCTGTATATCCATATTGGAGAGCAATAGGAGCTAGCTCTCCAATGCCTTGATTCCCTTTTTCTTTTCAATCTGCATTGCAATGTTACAGAGTGTGTTGCTGGAAAAGCACAGCAGGTCAGGCAACATCCGAGGAGCAGGAGAATTGACGTTTCGGGCATAAGCCCTTCATCAAGAATGAGGCTTGTGGGCTGAGAGGTAAATGGGAGGAGGATGGGGTTGGGGGGAAGGTAGCTGAGAAAGCGATAGGTGGATGAAGGTGAGGGAGAAGGTGATAGGTCAGCGGTGGGGGTGGAGGGGGCGGGTGGAGCGGTAGATGGGAAAGGTGATGGACAGGTCAGGAGCGTGGTGCTGAGTTGGAGACTTGGGACTGGGATAATGTGGCGAGAGGGGAAATGAGGAAGTTGTTGAAATCCACATTGATCCCATGTGGTTCTGCAGGGTCCCAAGGCTGAGTATGAGGCATTCTTCCTCCGGGCGTCGGGTGGTAACGGTTTGGCGGTGGAGGAGGCCCAGGAACTGCGTGTCCTTGACGGAGTGGGAGGGGAAGTGTTCAGCCACGGGGTGGTGGGGTTGGTTGGTGCAGGTGTCCTAGAGATGTTCTCTGAAACGATCCGCAAGAAGGTGTCCTGTCTCCCTGATGTAGAGGAGTCCACACCGGGTGCAACGGACATAGTAAATGACATTGGTAGAGGTACAGGTAAATTTCTGACCAATGTGGAAGAATCCTTTGGGGCCTTGGATGGAGGTGTGGGTAATGGTGTGGGCGCAGGTTTTGCACTTCCTGCAGTGGCCAGGAAAGGTGCCAGGGACAGGGTGGGGCTGGTGCAGGGTATGGACCTGATGACGGAGTCACAGAGGGAATGGTCTCTCCAGAATGCTGATAGGGGTGGAGAAGGTAATATATCTCTGGTGGTGGGGTCCGTTTGGAGGTGGCAGAAGTGGCGGAGGATGATGCAATGTATGCGGAGCTTGGTGGGGTGGAAGGTGAGGACCAGGGGGATGATCTCTAGCATCTGCAGTCCTCACATTCTCCATAGCAATGTTACACACAAGGGAACCTAACCTATTTCTGAATTTCAGACTTTCAATGGCACACAGAATGGTAGTTAACATTTGAAAGACCGTATGCAGTTGACCAACTATTCATGGAAAAAGCATATCCACTGGACATTACAGTCTCTTTTAGACATTGCACTGCTACTCTCAACATTACACTGCTCCTAGAGAAACATTGCTCCTTAAGACATATAGGTGGAATCTTCTAGGGTCTGAGTGACATGGACTCTTGCATTTGTGGCAGAATCAGACAAGTACTTCAGTAAGTCTATATCAATGTCAGGAGTACCTTGCTGTAGCTTTGATCCATTTGCTAGGCAGCATGACAATCAGAGAGTTGCCAATTTCAGGGGATTCTTGCTTGTTAAAGGCTTTATTAACATCATAACTCAGCCCATTAAGACTCAGTTGCTTATCTTAGCAAATCCGCCACACAAGTTAGAGGTCAAGAATTTTTGACATGCAAGTCAGAGCAGATACCTGGCATTCAGCTCACCTCTTGTTCCAAAAGATCTACATGTTAGCACCAACATCTCAGAGAATGCTTCATGAGCATGGTTACAAACACCTCATGTTCACAAATATTAGAATCAGACATGTTCCAGCCTCTAAGAGCTCTCATCTGCTATCCACTTATTGGATGCTTCTGCACTTCATTACTGCACCTCGGGCTGCACAGGCAACTATCACTGTAATGCTGCTGCACAGAGATTTTGTGTGCAGGGATATTCACTCAGCTCATGGCCTGGACCTATTGCACCTTTGGGCTCTTAGCTAGCTGTCCCTGAGCTTCACAGCATTCTTGCATTGCCTTGCCTTTTTTCACTTTTCCACCTCAGCCAGCGATGCCAAGGTCATTTCACTGCTGCCTTGCCTTGCCTGAGACACAAAAGCAGGAAGTTTGTCATAGCTGTCAGCAGTTCTCAGTCTCATCAACGGAGATAAACTTTAGTTGGGGGTCCCATGCAGTAAACCAGGGATAACCTCTGATATCAGTGCAAGGGCTTAGGCACAGTCAATTAACTCCTCGGGGTGGTCAGAGTCAGGATCCTCTCTACCCAAGGGCTGAAGAACCAAATATTGGGCAGCACATCATCCTTCTTGAGTCTTTTTTGCCTTACTTTCAGGATTGAATGAGGTAGATGCAGGTATTACACAAGATAACAGTAGGTGGCACAACTTTTACTTAATGTGCAGGTAGGGAGGTGTCACTAGTGAGTGAGTATACAGTGTAGACAGCTTGTAGGGTTAGTGGTGTCGGGAGTCGGTGTAGATGAGAGCGAGTGAGGGAAGATGTGGAAGCCAATAGTGAGAGTGGTAGAGCATGAGTCTTTGTAGAAGGTGGGTACAAAAGCAGAGACAAATTGAGTGTGAGGTATCGAAGAGAAAATGATTACACTGGTGGAATGGAAATGGCCATTGACATTTTTCCTACAGTGCTCCTGACGATAGAGATTGATAACTGCTGGCAATCTCAGACCAAGTAGGCACGGTTTGGTGTCATAGCCTTCACTGCTGGTCACTGGAAAAATATGTCCACCTATCCATCACCCCTTCAGCAAGACTTCCTCCCACTGCAACTTCCACACACTGCAAGTTTCTCTCTGGGCCAAAATACATATCTCAACTTGGGCAGGCAATACAATCTCTAGAATCTCACTCTCGTTGAGAAAACTATGAGATTCCCAGTGCGACCAGGCAAAGTCAACATGGTTTTGTGAAGGGGAAATTGGTCTGATGGAGTGATAAGCAATATGGATAAAGAATAACCCATAGGTATGGTGTACTTACATTTCCAGAAGGTATTTGATCAAGTACCATATCAAAGGTCACTACTCAAAATAAGACCTCATAGTGCAAGGGGTAACATATGAGCACAGATTGGTTAACTGACATGAAACAGACAGCAGACTTAAATAAGCCATTTTC